>NC_064927.1:277670350-277973381 GCF_023897955.1 Schistocerca gregaria
GTCACGCGAATGGGCCCGGGTTAGATTCCCGGCTGGGTCGGAGACTTTCTCCGCTCAGGGCCAGGTGTTGTGTGTTGTTCTCACTATCATTTCATCATCATCAGTGCAAGGCAACAGGAAACCATCACTGGAACCACTTCCCTAGACGCCCATGCGGAGGACCACTCTGACGATGATAATTCCTGCAGTAAGGCAGAACACAAAGTTTTTAAGATTCAAAATGGTCAAAATGGCTCTAAGCACTGTGGGACTTGACATCTGAGGTCATCAGTCCCCTAGACTTAGAACTAATTAAACCTAATTAACCTAAGGACATCCCACATATCCGTGCCCGAGGCAGGATTCGAACCTGCGACCGTAGCGGCAGCGTGGTTCCGGACTGAAGCGCCTAGAACAGTTCGGCCACAGCGGCCGGTGTTACTTATAAGATAGAGGATAAATTGCTCTTCGTTTATTTACATAAATAAATGCAAATAAAGAATGTAGATGCTCCATTTGCGTGTAATGTGCGAATAATTCAACCATTGGTCACATCTCGACAGATGTTACGGTTGCGCGCAATGGTCACATTATTAATGGAATATTGCATAAGGGGTTGGGTTGTTTGGGGAAGGGGACCAGACAGCGAGGTCATCGGTCTCATCGGATTACGGAAGGATGAGGAAGGATGTCGGCGGTGCCGTTTCAAAGGAACCATCCCGGCATTTGCCTGGAGCGATTTAGGAAAATCAAGGAAAACCTAAATCAGGATGGCCGGACGCGGGATTGACCCGTCGTCCTCCCGAATGCAATTCCAGTGTGGAACCACTGCGCTACCTCGCTCGGTCTATTGCATAACGTGCAGAGTTGTTTATTGTGGTGGCGAGGGGGTTGCGCTCGCACGACTTTATTTCGGGACTCAACCCGTTACTAATGCAAATTAATTTCACAATTATCCTAGAAATGAAAATAACTTTCTCTACATCGCAGAAGTATTACGGATTGTACCATTTGTCTCTCTCCACTGTTCAGTCCTAGTGTGCCCGTGTTTCACTGTGGCAGCACTCAACCGCCTGTAAAAATAGAGAAAGTGCACATGACTTCGTCCTCATTGCAAAAAAATTGTTCAAATGGCTCTGAGCACTATGGCACTTAAGTACTGAGGTCATCAGTCCCCTAGAACTTAGAACTACTTAACCTAATTAAGCTAAGGACATCACACACATCCATGCCCGAGGCAGGATTCGAACGTGCGACCTTAGCGGTCGTGCAGTTGCAGACTGTAGCGCCTAGAACCGCTTGGCCACCCCTGCCGGCCCCTCATTGCAGCTTACTCTTGTGGCCACTTAGCGTGTGTTTGTCGCCACTTCGGAGTGTTCCTCAGGTGTGCCAGCGGTGGAAGTCCTCTCCTCGCCTCACCAGCGCAGATGAGTGCCCCGCCTGCGTGAAAGCCGCGGAAGCGGTCAGGAGGAGGTGGGAGGGCCTCTGCCACCTCATTTCCCGCCACGTCGCTCTTCCGTCCGACCTGTTAGCCAGCCTGTTTCGCCGGAGAGTATAGGCAGGCGAGACTGTCGTGTTGTACAGTGTGCCAACTGAGTCGCATGACGGACGCCAACATGGCGCCTATAGTAGCACTTCGGCTTTACGAAATCTACTGTTACTTCTAGACAGAACAATTTCATATTTATCGAGGAATAATCGTTACGAGAGACTGTTGTAATTTTGAACACTCTTCAGACTTTTGCCTTTAACCAGGCTTGTAATAGAAGTTTAGTACATTTCTTTATTCCATTTTGAATTGACAGCATTCACTTTATATGTGCTGCACTCATTTTCTGAAAAAACAAAACTTCCTCCAGAACTGCAGACGAAACCTGACGGTCAAGGGAGGCAGGATTCGATTACGATTGTGAACGGGGGCGTAGTCAGTTACTATTGGTTGGCTTTCCTTTTAATGTATTTAAATTCAACAAAAAATTTTAAAAAGCCAGTAATTTAAGAACTGTTTCACGGCTGAAGGCCTTAAACGACAAGAATGGAAATTATTAAAAGAATTTAAGATACATACCCAAAATACAGACACAGCAAGTATTGTTTTGAAAAGAAGCCAATGTGGTGGCAATTAGAATTTTAAGGCAAGTAAACACAGTCACGGCTGAAGGCCTTTAACGCCAAGAACGGCAATTATTCAAAAAAATTACCAACATACAATAAAACATCAAATATAATACGAAAGGTAAATTCAAAAGGACAAGCAACTGATCACCAGACAGGCGAGACAAATGATGGTAACTTCGTAATATAATAATAAAATAATAACCCAATAAGAAACACAAGGGTAGTCAAAGATGGTGCTCCAGGAATCGGCCTCTCATTAGGTCAGGCCGAAAACACTTTCGCGAGCGATGAGAAAGACAGCCAAGAGTTGCATTCACACCACAAGATGGTAACTCAGACTAGTGGCAGTCTAACGAGTGACTAATGATTATCTTGGTGAGGCTACCTGACGTTCTATAAAACAAATGCAAATATGTAAAAATACGCCGAAGACGGAATCGGCGGACTGGACTCCACCCGCAGAATACTGTGCTTAGAGCGCCTGGAACGAGAAAGGAATCACTACCGCCAGAGTAGAAGAATCGCCAACCAACCTACAATCAAGAAAGCTGTCAAACCCACACGCCTCACCGGACAGCAGCGGCAAGGCGAGTGAACGTACACTGCCGTTACATACACTAACCCCAGGGCAGGTAACTGGGGCGTTAGCGGCCGGCAGGCAGGAAAATATCGCTGGTTGAACTACTTAACAATAGTAACAAGCTGAACGTAGTAAATAGTAATTAGAAGCCCAGTAAAGCTAATCAGATCCGCCTTCGCCAAGCAGTCCACTCGGTGCTCTTTGCCTCGGCGACACTACGAGCAGCAACACGAACCCAAGTCACTGGAGAATCGCAAGATTTCACAGTGGTCGAGGTTTGTCTACTAGAATTGAAATGCACTCCACTTAAAACTTGCAGGATCCGGTGCACCCTCGTGACCTCAGCGCTTCGATCCGGCAGTCCGTGCGCGCCGCCAGTGGACCCGTCGTGTTGTCGCTCTGCGCGGACCTGGCTCCTCCTGTGTCAACAACCGAACTGCTCACTCGCGCGACACTGAAGAACCATGACGTCACTCCAAAGATAGGGCCACAGTTACCACATATCGATGACGCCGCTGCTGCCACTACCGGACAGGCAACGGATGTGAAACCAAGTGGCGCCAGTTAACACAAGAAGAAGACAAACAACCGCAACCATGTCAACTAAACGATACAGCCTGGCCTCCAACAGAAGACGGAAACCTACAACAGCACCAACGTGGGCCGGACCACGGCTCAGCAAGGTTTTCCAAAACTAAAAATATGTTCCAAGTTACTACAGTCATCAGACCGAGATAAACGGAGAAAAGTAAATAAACGGTTTATTATATCAAAATTAATCTCCATACCTGTTAATTCATTTATTCCTCTGTAAGAGAAGATGGTCAATGCCTTCATGGAAAATTGTTTGTGCTTGCCCATGGAACCATGATTGTACCTGTGGTATCACTTGCCGATACCACCCTACCACGGCCTCTAAGCTGGCAATGGAACTGCAAGGACGCCAATGGCCGTCTTGTGGGATCCGGTGAAATCAATGGTGCACTTCCACTATGTCACACCTCCAGTGGCTATGGACAAGGAGTGCTTTCTGACGCCGCTGTATGAGGCGGCTGGCGGCAGTCACACGACCCACTCACACTTGGAGCCTCTTCGCTACGACACCATTGTTCATGCTTAGTTCAAAGAACCTCATCATTGTTGCTATTGTAATAGCTGGGCTCAATATTTATAATGAGTTTCGTACACTTCGAGGAATATGAATTAAGTAAATCTTCTGTTTGTCGTATTAACTTGCTCGCTTATCATTTCTGCTTCTGTCCGGTTTTCCTACAACGACAGTTGCTGCAACACTCTGTAGCCCACACCTCCATACCACTGTGTATGAAGTCGTACACAACAGTACCCAGGCGTTCATCTCTTCGTCTCAAACAAATTTATGGCCACAAATGCCTTTCTTCCAGGCTCCAAAAAAAAAAATGGAAATCGCATGAGGGGAGACCAGGGCTGCATGGAGGATGTGTAAGGGCTTCCCAGCGAAACTTCTGCAGTGTAGTCGAAACAATCTTGCCAACATGTGTGCGATCATTAAACTGCAACAGAATGATGCAGTCTGTCAACATTCCTCGGCGCTTGGAATTGATGCCACTCCGCAAACATTTTTCCATGAAGGTACTGACCATCTTGCGACACAATGGGATAAATGCATCAACAGCTATGACGTTTGTTTTCGAAATGATAGACATTTTAGTCACTTTTTCCCTTCTGTCTTGTTATCTTTTGACTGCCCGTTATACCTAGGAACAAATATTCTGTTCAAATTTAGCAGCTGCAACCGAGAAAATCTTGTCTGTAGTGTATTAATAGTCTGTGTGTTACATTGTTACTCTACTACACGGCCGGCCGCGGTGGTCTCGCGGTTCTAGGCGTGCAGTCAGGAACCGCGCGACTGCTACGGTCGCAGGTGCGAATCCTGCCTCGGGCATGGATGTGTGTGATATCCTTAGGTTAGTTAGGTTTAAGTAGTTCTAAGTTCTAGAGGACTGATGACCTCAGATGTTAAGTCCCATAGTGCTCAGAGCCATTTTTTTTCTACTTCACGCCAATGATCAGTAAGTGAAATCCAGTTAAGAAATATTATCAGAAAGCAGTTACAAGTTGAAAACATTTGAAATATAAGCTAATGGCAGCTAACGCGTATTTCCTTTTCAAGAAAGGGAAAATTGTTAGGACATGAAAGAATCTCATTTCACTTGCAATTATAACGTGTCTCATGGTAGGAGACCGATTTTCGTTTTAAGGCAAAAGACAGTGCACGACCGACGAAGTGTGGCTTAACTTTGCAAAAGTCGTGTAACTAGTCTTAAAGCCATATAGAAAACCAGTTATGGCGATTTCTAATGCGCGTTTCTTCATATCACTCGACCAGAAACCATCTCCACTACTGCAAGAAATATACCAAACCAACCACTTTTTATATAAATTTATTTTATGCCAAACAAATTTCAAGGTATCATTGACCTTGAATTGGCGTAATACATCTGTATCTTCACCACTATAGTAGATGAATTATTAAGGTTTGCCCAATTACCGACGGATGTGGCCCGCAGTATGCAATAATTTTTACTAACACAGGTAATTAAAATACGTTGTGTGACATTTTTGTTGAATATCTCAGATCTTCCTCGTTTTAGCAGCCCAACTGAATATCATACGATTACAGAAGGTATGTTCACATTTTTGGGCATTGCGCAATTATAATTCTGCTAAAATACGAAGATATAAGTCTATTACGCCAACAGTAGATATGCCGAAGCAGGAAACTCATCGTGGCATAAATACAGCTATATAGATACTACCTGGTTCCTGTATTTCTTCAAGTAACTCAATCCACAGCTGCGAAAGTCAGGCACTGCTTATGACGATAAATTAACTAGTAACAAGTAAACTATGCATGTCTTAATGTGTTTGTCCATTTTGTTTAGAAGCTTTTTTACTTCTACATCTGACAAAATTATTTTTATCACTTCATAAATAAAAGCGACTAAATATGCTGTAGCGGTTAATATACAAGCAGCAGCATGATAGTCTCAATATGGTCGACACTACCACTACTAAGTTTACCACACTTTCACTATTCAGAGACTTACTCTAAACGGGAACCGTCTGCTAATCCATGAGGATCTGCATCGCACCACTATTGTAAATCGTAAATATTACTATATTTCTCCTCCATAATTAACCAATACCATTGTCTCTTATTTTACATATTCGCCAATCAGCAGTAGACTCAAAAATTCCCTTGTAAACTCGTATTAGTAAGTTCTCACATCATACCATTTCTTTATGTTTTGATGTCGGAACTGAACACCCTTCACAGGCCGTGTTCGCAGTACTGACATTCTTACTGTTCCAAGACTTCCAGTTTCATATGCTCCCATCATCTGATCTTCTGGAACTCGTTACAAAATTTCCGTGTTACAGTACATGAAGTCAAATCATAAAAAGCGCTTCCCACGTATACGTATCTGGATGAATATCCAGTAGATAAAATGCACCGTTGATAAAACACACTCAGTGAATAAAATCCTCGTACCATCCATGCATACTGTCGGCCAACGTAACTCACACGAACTTGCCACATGGTGAGTGCTGTGCGGTAAGCTTGTGTGAGTCATGTTCGCCGCCAGTATGCATGGATGGTATGAGGATTTTATTGACAGTGTCTTGTCAACTGTGCATTTTATTTACTGGATTTTTATCAAGATTTGTCGGCTATATGTGGGGAATGAATTTTACGCTTTGACTTTATGTAGTGTAATGTGGAAAGTTTGTAACAAGTTCGATAACATCAGCATAAAACTGTTGAAACCGACCATCTTGGAACAATGCTGCTGCGGTGTACGAAGTGTTTTCATTTGCAACCATACCGATCGTCTCACAGCACAGCATGTGTACCTTACAAAGTAATTGCTGTGAGTCGATGCTTGAGAAATCAAAACACCTTCGAGGACTTCATTTTGATAGTGATGAAGAAGTAAAAGCAGACGTGAGATTGTCAGGAAAGGCAGACATCCTGCAATGACGGTATCAACAAACTGGTTTCTCGTTGGGAAGAATTTGTTCGTCGTGAGGGTACCTATGTTCAGAAATAAATATATAGACACGAAGAATAATGATGTAGAACGTTAATCTAGAGTATTTTAATTAAAAAGCTTTGAGAGTTTTCACAAAAAAAAAATCGTAGGCACTACCTTTAATCACGCCCTCAGACCGTTTCTGTACCACCTACAGCGTTTCAAAGCGAACACGCTAATATTTTACCACTGAGCTTGTAACCTTATAGCACAGCCTGTCTGTGTTCTTTGTGATGCATCTGGGTAAAGAGGACGAGAACTCACGCTCTACGTATTCGTTGGCCGCTATACATTGAAGAGCCACAGAAACTGGTGCACCTGTCTAATACAGTGTAGGGCTCCCGCGAGCAAGCAGAAGTGCCGCAACACGATGTGGCATGGACTCCACTCATGTCTGAAGTAGTGCTAGAGGGAATTGACACCATGAATCCTGCAAGCATGTCCATACATTCTAAGAGTATGAGGGGTGGATATCTCTTCTGAACAGCACGTTGCAAGGCATTCCAGATATGCTCAATAATATTCATAAATGGGAATTTTAGTGGCCAGGGGAACTGTTTAAAGTCAGAAGAGTATTCCTATAGCCACTCTGTATCAATTCTGGACTTGTGGAGTGTCGCATTATCCTACTGGAATTAGCCAAGTCCGTCGGAATGCACAATGGATGTATGTAGGTGGTCAGACACGATGCTTACGTGCCACCTGTCACAGTCGTATCTAGACGTATCATGGGTCCCATATCACTCCAACTGCACACGCCCCACACCATTACAGAGCCTCCACCAGCATGAACAGTCCCCTGCTGACATGCAAGATCCCGGGATTCTTGAGATTGTCTCCAAATCCGGACACGTCCATCCGTTCGGTGCAATGTGTAACGATACTCGCCTGACCAGGGAACATGTCTAGAGTCATCGTTCAATGTCGGTGTTGATGGTTGTATGCAAGGCGTGAACCTTTGTGTCACGCAGTCATCACTGGTATACAAAGCCCATATCGATGACGTTTCACTGAACAGTTCACACGCTGACACTTGCTGATGGCCCAACATTGAAATCTACAGCAATTTTCGAAAGAGTTCCACGTCTGTCACGTTGAAAGATTCTCTTCAGTAGTCGTTGGTCCCGTTCTTGCACGATCTTTTTCCGGCTGCGGCGATGTCGGAGATTTGATGTTTTCCCGGATCCCTGATATTCACGGTACACTCGTAAAATCGTCGTATAGGAAAATCCTCACTTCATCGCTACCTCAGAGATGCTGTGTCCCATCGCTCGTTCACCGATTATAACACCACGTTAAAACTTTTGATAACATGTCATTGTAGCAGCAGTAACCGAGCCTGACAACTGCACCAGACAGTTGCTGTCTTATCTACATCTAGATTTATACTCGGCAAGCCAACCAACGATGTGTGGCGGAGGGCACTTTACGCGCCATTGTCATTACCTCCCTTTCCTGTTCCAGTCGCGTATGGTTCGCGGGAAGAACGACTGCCGGAAAGCCTCCGTGCACGCTCGAATCTCTCTAATTTTACATTTGTGATGTCCTCGGAAGGTGTAGGTAGGGGGAAGCAATATATTCGATACCTCATCCACAAACGCACCCTCTCGAAACCTGGACAGCAAGCTGCAGCGCGATGCAGAGAGCCTCTTTTGCAGAGTCTGCTACTTGAGTTTGCTAAACGTCTCCGTAACGCTATCACGCTTACCAGATAACTCTGTAACGAAACGCGCCGCTCTTCTTTGGATCTTCTCTATCTCCTCCGTCAACCCGATCTGGTACGGATCCCACATTGATGAGCAATAGTAAAGTATAGGTCGAACGAGTGTTTTGTAAGCCACTTCCTTTGTTGATGGATTACATTTTCTGAGGACTCTCCCAATGAATCTCAACCTGGTACCCGCCTTACCAACAATTAATTTTATATGATCATTCCATTTTAAATCGTTCCGCACGCATACTCCCAGATATTTTACAGAAGTAACTGCCTCCAGTGTTTGAACCACTATCAAAGGATCCTTCTTTCTATGTATTCGCAATACATTACATTTGTCTATTTTAAGGGTCAGTTGCCACTCCCTGTACCAAGTGCTTATCCACTGCAGGTCTTCCCGCATTTCGCTGCAATTTTCTAATGCTGCAACTTCTCTGTATACTACAGCATCATCCGCCAAAAGCCGCATGGAACTTCCGACACTATCTACAAGGTCATTTATATATATTGTGAAAAGCAATGGCCCCATAACACTCTCCTGTGGCACGGCAGAGGTTACTTTAACGTCTGTAGACGTCTCTCCATTGAGAACAACATGCTGTGTTCTGTTTGCTAAAAACTCTTCAATCCAGCCACACAGATGGTCTGATATTCCGTAGGCTCTTACTTTGTTTATCAGGCGACACTGCGGAACTGTATCGAACGCCTTCCGGAAGTCAAGGAAATGGCATCTACCTAAGAGCTTATATCTAATATTTTCTGGGTCTCATGAACAAATAAAGCGAGTTGGGTCTCTCACGATCGCTGTTTCCCGAATCCATGTTGATTCCTACTGAGTAAATTCTGGGTTTCCAGGAATGACATGATACGCGAGCAAAAAGCATATTCTAAAATCCTACAACAGATCGATGGCCGAGATATAGGCCTATAGTTTTGCGCATTTGCTCGACGACCCTTCTTGAAAACTGAAACGATCTGTGCTCTTTTCCAATCATTTGGAACCTTCCGTTCCTCTAGAGATTTGCGGTACACGGCTATTAGAAGGGGGGGGGGGGGCAAGTTCTTTCCCGTTGCCGACCGCAAGCGTCGTTTCCTACCTGTTTAGTGTTTTTGTATTTGCATACGCATGCCAATACCAGTTTCTTTGGCGCTTCAGTGTATTGTCGGAAATACAGCAACATCTGAACTTTCGATATGCCTACTGCTTCCAAGTGTAAACCTCGTACAGTGACCCTAGTCACAGAACGTGGACGACACTCGTCGCTGCAGACCAGTTTCAGTCCGCCCACGCTCTCCCCCCAAGCACGCCCCAACATGCCAGAGCAACTTGCGCCGTCAAGGCACGCGACGCCACGAGCACAACTTCAGCTTGCAAGCGTGGCGTGGGGGAGGTGTGGGGGTGAGGGGCGCGGCCCTCATTTAACGCCACGGTCCGCCTGTCGCCGGAGGAGGGGGAGAGGCAGGAAGGTCCTTCCAAATGAGCCAACTTCTTGATGGCCACTAGCTCTGCAATGCGGCTCTCCGCTACTTTCCTCTTTTCACTTCGTCTTTCCTGCCGCGGTATGTACGGCTGCCATGCGGACAAGGGAGGCGAAAATTGAAACGTACGCCCACCAATGTCTCTGATGAAGGGTTTGGCCGCAACAGCAAGTCAGCTAGGGCCCACAAAACGAGCAACGCGTGCCTCACATTACACGTCTTTGTTTTCCATGATTGTGTCAGCGCACACGTCTGTTACTTTCCTTCACGCTGGCAACTAAGTCGTACAAAATCTCCAAAATGACAACATTGCCGTCATCGGCTGTAACTAGTGTTTATTTTTCACTACTGGCCAATGTCGCTTCTTATTTTATTTATGGGAGACCTCAAAGCTAAACTGGAAATATACCAATTCCAAAAATAGTAGCCATATATGCACGCATGTAAGGAAAATGGAAAAATACTCAGAGATTTAGCTACTTTCAAACATTCAAAAATTGCCAATTGTTTCCTTAGCAAGAAAGACATATACAAATTTAGTTGGTCAGCAGGAAGAAATAGATGTATTATAGATTATACAATAATAAATGAGATATTTCCTGGACAGGTTACAGATACTAGGGTTTATCGAGAAGTAGATAATGGATCAGTTAACTTACTAATGGTGTTAATAACTGACATCTATCCAAAATAGAGAAAACTGAAGAAGCCAGTTAAGGGTTAAAACGAAAACCAAGTTCTTAAAGTATACCTTCTAGAAGATAGCAGCATAAGAGATATGTACCAAATGCGGATGACAAAAACATTAGCAAATTTAAAAAGCTTAACAACAACTGTTTCAAACATAACTAATGAGGTTCCGGGGAAGAAACGGAAATACAGGGAACGTAGAAGGGTAAGGGAGACAGCAATTTCAGAAAAACAAGTAGCCTTCGAGACCTATTTAAATAATCTCACAAACGAAAAGTACAATGAATAAAAATTGAAGAGAAACAATGCGAAATACAGAACTCGGAAAGCGCTCGCAGAATCATATGAACGTTTCATTAGCAATATAGAGCGTGATTTACTTGGCAGACAAACTATTGCTTATAAATTGATGAAATCACTCAACAGGCAAGGAAATAATCGTATAGTTGTTATCAATATAGGAGAGAACGAATGGATAAGTTATTATAAAAAATTGAGGTATGATGATACTTTGATTCAGATGTTACCTGACCTGAATGACACAGAAGGCCTGGATGATACTAATATGAGGGGACTGGCAGAAGCTCTAAAAGCTACATGAAATAGGAAAGCCACGGATTTAGAAAGTATTAATATGGAACTGTGGAAATAAGGAGCATTATTACTCCGTCTAAGACCTCTTCACATCATCAATGTTGGTGAAACAAGAAGATACCAAAAGACTGGCTGAGTGCCAAACGAATATCTATCTTCAAAAACAGCGGTAAGAATAAGTGTAGTAACTATCGAGGAATAAGCCTCGTGGACTTAGCCTATAAACTAAATGCCAATATTTTGAATGCAAGAATTAAAAATATCATGGAAAAGATAATATTTGAAGAACAATCAGATTTTAGAAAAGGACGATCAACTTTTGACAATGATTGCACCTTATAACGAGTTATAGAGAATAGACGAGAAGTCAATAGAGGAACCCATCCTACTTTCGTGGATTTTGAGTACTCATTAGACAATGTGAAGACAAGAATGCTATGGAGTATGATGGCTGAACGAAGTTATCCATGTCACCCCATAAATACTATTAAGAGACTATACACTAATATCAATGTTGTTATGGATACGGGAAATATAACAACAAGGCAATGAACACGAATAAAGGGGTACGACAACGATGCTGTTTCTTCAAAACTCTTTTCTCCGCTCAAGGACTGGATGTTGTGTTGTCCATATCACCATTTCATCCCCATCGACACGCAAGTCGCCGAAGTGGCGTCAACTTGAAAGACTCGCACCAGGTGAACGGTCAGCAAATGGAAAACGCTGAGTTGAGTTGAGTTCTCTTACATCGTGACACTACATTAAACGCAATTTTACATGCATATTGCCAAACTCTGATTACAGAGAATGAAGATTACCCTCAAATGTGAGTGTGTAAGTTGCAGCAGACAGCCTCAAGTTACAACCGAACGTAGTCGGTAGGCAAAACGAAAGTGATGGCATTTCAGGGTTGACTAACAGTAATATCTAAAATATTCTTGATAATACAATCTTGGAGCAAGTAACACGTTTTAAATATCTGGAATGCGATATTATTTACGAATATAACCATGATTTGAAAAAAAAATTGAATAAGTTTACTTCCATATGTTGAAAGATGGTAAAAAGTTTTCAGAATAAAGCCAATAAAGAAATCCAGCTACAGGGGTGTGTGTGTGTGTGTGTGTGTGTGTGTGTGTGTGTGTGTGTGTGTGTGTGTTTCAGATTTGAAGGCGCTGATCGATGTCCTTGCTAATTCAGGTGGTTGCCTGATGTTTCCAGTTCTTTTGCATGTTAATTTTTTTAATTTGTGAACTAATTAATGTTGATTTTCTTACTGTCCATCGTATCCGAAAGTCAGTTCTACAAGCTATAAAGTATTTAGTAAGCGTTGTCACTTTCATGGTTGGAATTCTTAATGATTTTATAGTAACTTCTATGAAGCCTATTGTGACTAGTTTTGTTGTCAGTGTTGAAACGTTGTCGAGGCAAATATTTTTAGTTATGGCTCAGCATCGTAACACTCCTAGATCGAAGCTCCACATTATTTCAAAACTATCTCGCCGAAAGTATACAGATGCCCCTGTATGATGTGGAGTTGGTCACCAGATATCACGAGAGGTGTACCCGCCGTTATAAAAGGAGACGTTGAGTACTGTAACAGCAGAAATATTTCGCCACGAGAACGTGAATAGTGGCTAGATGTCACCTGAGTAACATATCCACAAATGATATTTTAATCCTTTTAAAGCTGCTCATGTCGACCGTGGTGTGTTTGTGAAGTCGAAACGTAAAGGAACAACCACAGCAAAATCAAGACCAGTCAGACCACATGTACGGGGACCGTCGATAATTGCTGATGGTGGTATACAAAATAGCATGAAGTCAGTGGAAGCAATCACGCATGAGTTGCAACATACCATCAGCAGTCCATCTAGCGTAAAGTCTGTGCGTAACGAGTTAAAGACAAAGATTGTTCAAATGGCTCTGAGCACTATGGGACTTAACTTCTGAGGTCATCAATCCCCTAGAACTTAGAACTAATTAAACCTAACTAACCTAAGGACATCACACACATCCATGCCCGAGGCAGGATTCGAACCTGCGACCGTAGCGGTCGCTCGGTTCCAGACTGTGGCGCCTAGAGCCGCACGGCCACTCCGGCTGGCTAGTTAAAGACAATGGGGTACAACAGTCGAACAGCTCCTCAAAAGCCACACGTTCCTACTGTCGTTTCCAAGTTACGCCTGAGGTCGTGTAAATAGCGATGGCACTCACAGATTATGACTGGGAACGAGTGGTTTGAATGATGAATCACGCTGAACACTGTGCCACTCATATGGAAGTGTTGGGGTTTGGAATTTGTCTGATGGAGGAGTAGATTAGTGTCTAACACCCGAAGTCAGTCTCCCGAGGTCATTAGAGACGGAGCACAAGCTCTGATTAGGGAACGATGGAGAAGGAAATTAGCCGTGCCCTTTCAAAGGTACCATCCCGGCATTTGCCTTAGCGGCTTTAGGGAAACCATGGAAAACCCAAATCTGGATGGCAGGACGCTGGTTTGAACCGTCGTCCAACCAGGTGCGAGTCCAGTGTGTTGGCCACTGCGCCACCTCGCTTCGCCAAATGCCTGGAGGAAGCTACCTGTATCATGTGTCATTACGACAGTGAAGTACGGAGAATGTGGTGTTAGATTACGAAAGTGTTTTTCGTGATCAGGATGAGCCCCACTATTGCAATTAAGAAAACGCGTTATGTGGAATGCCGGCCGCTGTGGCCGAGCGGTACTAGAAACTTCTGTCGGGAACTGCGCGACCACTACGATCGCAGGACCAATTCTGCCTCGGCCGTGGATGTGTGTGGTGCCCTTGGGTTGGTTAGGTTTAAGTAGTTCTCAGTCTAGGTGACTGATGACCTAAGATGTTAAGTCCGATAGTGCTCAGAGTCATTTGAACCATTTTTTTACATATGGGAGGTAGTGAAAACGTTTTAAGGCATTGTGTACTGCATGTACTAGGGGATCAGTTCTTAGACGTCAATTATGTCAGCGTGACAGTACGCCCTGACGTAAAGCAGTATCTGTGAGCCAATGATTTGTGGACCGTAACATTCCTGAAATGGACCAATCTCCATAGGTCCCCTACCTGAACCCAGTGGAAAACCTTTAGGAGATTCCTTGAATCTACTAGCCTGCCTCAATAGAAAATCTTTTGGGTGAGGTAGAATGTCGACTTCATTCCAGACCTCAGAGTCCAACGTCACTGTCTTCTCTGGTTTCGGCTTCTCAGAAAGAATTTCTCCATAGACATTCCAACACCTACATCTACTTCTACGTAGCTGCTCTGCAATTCAGACGTAACTACCTGGCCAATGGTTCATCAGACCAATTACAGACTATTTCTCTGAGGTTCCATTTCGAAAAGCATGTGGGAAAAACGAACACTTAAACTTTACGTGCGAGCTTGAATCCCTTTTCTTCTATTATGCTGATCATTTGTCCCTATGTAGGTTGGCGTCGATAAAATATTTTCTCACTCAGAGAAACATGATAATGATTGGAATTTCGTGAAAAGATCTCGTCTCAATGAAATACGCCTTAGTTTTAATGACTACCTTATCAACTCGCGTATCTTATCTGTCACACTTTCTCCACTGTTTTGCCACTATACTAATGAACTGCGCTCCGTCAGTTACATGTGACACGGATATACACCACCCAGAAGTATTCCTCAAGAGGAGGGCAAGCTTAGTGTAGGCAGCCTCTCTAGGAGATCACTTGCATCTTCCAAATGTTTTGCAAATAAAACGCAGTGTTTGGTTAGCGTAATTTATCCTGAGAATGACTAAAATTTTTGCCCTTGTATGCCTATCTGCAGTATCACGGCCCAAACTGGCAGATGAAACCTGCTCTCCATACAAGAAGAAGGTAAAATCGTTGTTTGCTAACATATTTAATTATTCATCTGAACGTACATCAAACGCAGCAGCATCCTTCATCAAATTAGTTCTGCTGCAACGGCTGCGATTGTTTACAGATTTTCCTAATGTGGCTGTTGAATTTACAAGTATATCGACTGAAAGTTTAGTTCCGATAGAAGATAAAATGTCAAATGACGATAGAAAAATAAAGTTTGTTATTTTTGGTCTCTTTCATCCACAGTGGCAGTACTTATAAATACGGGATGATAAAGCTTTTCAGAAGTTAATTTTGGTCTACAGGCGAAGTCTCGTCTTGATAGGAACAGTTGTAGTGTCTGCAGCTACGACGAAGTCGAAAATGTTTCAAAATATTGTATTAAAGCATAAAACGAATGAAGGCGGGCGACTGAATAAGGGTTATGGATTGCTTCAGAAAAGGGTGTAAGGCAGCGGACGACTGAGGGAAGACGCCTCCAGAGTTCACGAAACTTAAAGTAAACTGAAGTATTGAAAATGACTGCCTCGTAAAGATGCCTAACGTGACGTTGCTCTAACAATAGGTAAACATCGCTAAAAGCGCGAACAAGGGCTGGATGAAAATATGCTGACAGAGTCCGCACAGAAACTTCACTCTACCGCAAGGCTCTAACAGAGAAGTCGGCATCTGGGAGCCATACGTCCTGTTTCAGCCGTCAGACTTACGAAAACTTTGCAACCCAACATGTAAAAAGGAAATACTCAACTTTATAAGCGCTAGTCATATGTAAGACGACAGGCCTTCGGCAAATGAAGCCGATTCTTAGACTTAAAAACGGAACAGCGCATGAAGTGTCAGGTGATTAGACACTCATTTGCCTTCATTTACAACCACTTTTTGTAACTGTTGAAATATTTTTATCGTTTATCTGCACATTTCGTAAGGATTTTTTTTCTGTTGATTCTGGCCGTCTGTCTGGTGTATCAATAATTTTGATCTGCTTATTTTCATCCATTTGTTCTCCTTCATTATTCTTTCATTTTCACATTTTTCAACCTTCATCGTCACTCTGTTCATCACCTTTTATGAGAGGAACTATCTATGTACCTTGTGTTGCCCACTTGTGTAATTATTCCAGTCTTCTTTTAGTTCATCTCCTCGTTTCAACTCTGTCAGTGATCTCCTTCATCCCTTTTCTCTCCATATCCTTCTAGCTCCTCTTCTGTACATCTGCTACTCCCCCTCTCTCCATCTCCTTCTTTGCCTCTGTCAAGCCTCTCCTCCCCGCCTCTAATTCTATTTACTCCGTTCATCTCTTTCTTTTCCCTTTATGCAGAAAACAACAAACTAGTAGTGAAACTTCAAACATGAGTACCAAAATAGACTCATGCTCATAAATTACGGATAACTGCAGAATGTGGTGTCATACAACCTGGCACTGAACAAAACTGGCGCTAATAGCATAGGCACAAAGGGAACAACACGACACAGATCTGTAAGTCCACGATGGTAAGTTGAGAAAACCGTCCCGAAACATGTGCTACAAAACGCCACTGGTTCCTGCGCATGTACCCCGACATCAATATGGGATATGATCACCATGCACACGTACACAGGCCGCAAAACGGGTTGGCATACTCTAGATCAGTTGGTCGAGCAGCTGCTGGGGTATAGCCTCCCATTCCTGCACCAGAGCCGGTTGGAGCTGCTGAAATGTCCTAGGGGTTTCAAGACGTGCAGCGATACGTCTACCAAGAGCATCCCAGACGTTCTCGATGGGATTTAGGTCTGGAGAACAGGCAGCCCACTCCTTTCGCCTGATATCTTATGTTACAAGGTACTCCTCCACGATGGCAGCTCGGTGACGTGCTTTATCATCCATCAGGAGGAAGGTGGGACCGACTGCACCCTTGAAAAGGTGGACTTACTGATGCAAAATGACGTCCAGATACACCTGACCTGTTACAGTTCCTCTGTCAAAGACATATAGGGGTAGGTGTACGTGCCCCAATCATAATCCCACCCCACACTATCGAACCAAGACCTCCATGCAGGTCCCTTTCAAGGGCATTAAGAGGTTGGTATCGGCTTCCTGTTTCAAGCCAGATGAAAACCCGGCGATAATCACTACTCAGACTATACCTGGACTCGTCCGTGAACGTAATCTGGGACCACTTTTCTAAAGTCCTTGTACTGTGCGCACGAAACCAAGCTTTACGGGCTCTCCTGTGACCAGGGGTCAGTGGAATGCACCTTGCAGGTCTCCGGGCGAATAAACCATGCCTGTTCAGTCGTCCGTAGACTGTGTGTCTGGAGACAGTTGTTCCAGTGGCTGCGGTAGGGTCCCGAGCAAGGCTACCTGCAGTACTCTGTGGCCGTCTGCGCTCACTGATGTGAGATATCGGTCTTCTTGTGGTGTTGTACACTGTGGTCGTCCCGTACTGTAATGCCTGGACACGTTTCCTGTCTGCTGGATTCGTTTCCATAATCTTGAGATTACACTTTGTGGCACATGGAGAGCCCGTGCTACGACCTGCTGTGTTTGACCAGCCTCCAGACGCCCTAGTATTCTACCCCTCATAACATCATCAATCTGTTCTTTGAGCCATTTTCAACACACAGTCACCATCAGTAGTCTGAAAACGTCTGCACACTTACTCGCTGCACCGTACTCTTGACATGCACCAATACACCTCTGCGTATGTGGACTGCCGCTAGCGTCACCGTGCGACGACCGCAGGTCAAATGCACCGCATGGTCATACCCCGAGGTGATTTAAACCCGCAAACCGCCAACCAGAGCGTTGTTTCACCCTGTATCAGCATTATCCTTAATTTATGAGCATGAGTGTAATTTGAAACGTGGGATTGTAAACACAGCTAATAAAAGACATCGGTAGTCTACATTGTCTAATTCTTGAGTTTCGGAGTGAGAACGCAAACTGTTGGTGAGAAACTGCGTTTTACAAGTAAATATCACTTATCTGTTTTTTTTTTTTGTGTTACGTCGCTATTCAGCGGCAGATAAGTAATTTCCATATCCCGTCTAGTTATTTATTTTTTTTTTTTTTTTTGCCGTGTAACGTTTATTATTATATAGTGGCACATCTCCTCTTGTACAGGATGTCCCAGCTATCTTGTCCACCCAAAATATCTTTGGAACAATAACAGCTACTGGAAAACGACTTTCACTGATATCAATGTAGGGCTGGGGCCCATGAATGTTCATATTTGGAAACATTCTAAAACGAAAGCATATGTGTTTTTTAACACAAACATAGGTTTTTTTTAAATGGACATCCTGTATTTTTTCTTCAGCAATCCATAGCATGACAAAGCACATACACAATGGCGTTGATTGCATCGCAATATTCCCATTACATCCCGAGATATTGAGACGCGAAGTTGACGCTTGAAACACCCGACATGCGCTGCTAGCGCACGTCGTGAGGCTCAGGCCTGAACCCCATGCTGTCCGTAATCGCGATGTGATTGACATGCGTAATCACACTTCCATGCTTATCAAGAGGTCCGAAACGGATAATACGATCTGCTGCCATCCTGCATTAACGTCGTACAATCCAGCAGGTATTTATCCCATAGGCTAGGGGTGATGCGGTTCTGTAACATATGTGTGTACCGCAACGTTAGTAACAAAGTTAACTTCGCTTATCGTTAATCCGTTACTAAAAAGGTAATGCCGTTCAACGTTAAAACGTTATTTTACTGTAGGAAACAGAAACACGAATTAGGGCATCCTTTATCCGCAGAGTGACCCTATGTATGCAAGCCAATGGGCATCACTTTGAGCATGAGATGTGAACGCTATGTGTAGTATGTAGTGCTGGTATCACAGTGGAAGTTTCTACAAAGGGCCATTTTACCCAGTGATGTTAAGAAACATTTGTTTGCAACAATTTGTCATTTAAGGCATTAGATAAACATAACATTGATAATTATGTGATAACAAAACTAATTGGTTAAACATGTTTACATTCATCTTCTATGTCCTACCTGAACTTCCCAAATCAAATCATTTTTACCTAAACAACGGTAAAACTTTTAGTCCACTTGCACGTTTCACTAAAACCATCAACATGAAGTTTACTATTACGAGTGAATGATTAACTTTCACTTGCGCTATATCTACAGTAAAGAAACGTTTTAACGTTGAACGGCATTACCTTTTTAGTAACGGATTAACGATAAGCGAAGTTAACTTTGTGACTAACGTTGCGGTACACACATATGTTACAGAACCGCATCACCCCTAGCCTATGGGATAAATACCTGCTGGATTGTACGACGTTAATGCAGGATGGCAGCAGACCGTATTATTCGTTTCGGACCTCTTGATAAGTATGGAAGTGTGATTACGCATGTCAATCGCATCGCGATTACGGACAGCATGGGGTTCACGCCTGAGCCTCAGGACGTGCGCTAGCAGCGCATGGCGGGTGTTTCAAGCGTCAACTTCGCGTCTTAATATATAGGGGTGTAGTGGGAATATTGCGATGCAATCAACGCCATTGTGCATGTGCTTTGTCATGCTATGGATTGCTGAAGAAAAAGTATAGGAGGTCCATTAAAAAAAAATTAAGTTTGTGTTGAAAAACACATATGCTTTCGTTTTATAATGTTTCCAGATATGTACATTCATGATCCCCAGCCCTACATTGATACCGGTGAAAGTCGTTTTCCAATAGCTGTTATTGTTCCAGAGATATTTTGGGTGGACAAGATAGCTGGGACACCCTTATACCCACATGATAAATATTCTTTCGTATGTGCTTCATTTGTGTGGGGCTGCTAGTCCCCCTTCTGGCGCCTCCCAAGGTTGTGGATCGCGGAATGTGTCCCTGGTACGGGTGGCACCGGAAAAATTGAATACCTTGGGCGTGGACCAAAACTAGCAATAAGGATGGCTTCTGCACTCGAAAGGAGCTGTAAGCCAAATGCTTCTACACTCCACGTTAGGAGCGGCCTTGTAAATAAGATCGCCGACCCGTTCTGCAGCAAGCATGCCGATTACGTTCACCTTTGAGTCATGATGTGTGACAGTAAGACAAAATTTCCGGAGTTACATTAGCCCCACGTTCGGATCTCTTGGTGGGAGCTACTTTAGTGTTGCAGAATCCTAAGCATACTGAACAAGAGAAGCAATGCTTTCAGATATACACATATAATTGTTCGCTAGTGGGATACGATAGATTGGCAGACATCGAAGCGGACATATAAAAAACACTGAAGCATTGTTGGCTTAAATGAAGTACGCCGTAAAGATGAAAACTGTCTTGGACTGAATTCGGAACATTTCTTCTGTTACTGCCGTGAACCAAATGGAAAACCAAACGGAGTCGCGTTTTTAGTAAAAAAAAAGAAAAAAGTAGATAAGACAGCAGTGTTAGAAGGAACATCAAGCAGAATTCCACGTTTGGTCCCCAAAATATCACAAAGGTATAAAATAAAAAATAGTTCGAGTATAGGCACATAATTCTACTCACTCGGATAAGGGGACAGAATCCTTCTATGAGTAGCTGATAGAAACCTGTGAAAAAGGGAGAGACTGCTTTTATAAATTGGTGACTTTAATGCCAAAGTTGGAACGTACGAGGAAGGTGATTCAGTTATTGGCAACCCTGTAATAGATGAAAGAAATGACAGAGATGAGAGACTGGTTCAATTTGCAGAATGGATGAAGACACTTATTACGAATGCGTTCTTCAAGAAGAGTCCTGATTGCAAATGGAGGAGCTCTAACTTTAAAGTGAAAAGTGAAAGAGACTTCATTCTTACCAACAGGCCACAAAACGTTAAAGAAGTCACTGTGCTGAACAGGTTTAATACGAACAGTGATCATCGAATAACATGAGCAAGATTTGAGCTGAATACAAAAGATAAAACACTAAAGGTAATTAAAGGCAAAAGAAAAAAATTGATTTTCAGTAGTCTTGAAGAGGAATTTCAGGAAAGAATTATGGGAAGATTGGTATTTTTGTTACTGCTTCACATTCTCTCAATCAGCTGAAGAAGGGGGCGGTTTGTGTAACTTACGAAACCAACAAAAGAAACTGACAGAAAGATAAGTTTGAGGGACGAGAGAAGAAAACTGAAAATAAAAGCAGACAAAGATAAGATACAATACATAGAACAGTGCAAGGCTCTAAGAAAAAGCGTGACAGACTACATCAAGAAGCATGAAGAAGACACGCTGAAATACAACCTTGAAAACAAACCAAGTTTAAAGATGGCCATGCGGAAGTTAGTGACTGAGAAGAATCAACTAATGCCATTAGACACAGACTAAGGCATATGGAAATTTGTGGCCGTGAAGCGTGATTGAATAGCCTTCCGTTTGCGATAAGCAGGAAATCCGGGTTCGAGGTCCATCCCGGTACAAATTTTCATTGCCGTCATTGCATTACACAGTAATAGTTACCCACACACGCAAATGCGAATACATTTCATTAATAAAAGATATTGTTGAAAATGTCCGCCCCCGGTAGCTGAGTGGCCAGCCAGCACGGTAGCTCAGCGTGTTCGGCCAGACAGCTGATTGGCCTCTGTAATAAAAAAACTGAGTACAACGATCGACAAACTAACTTTAACGGATGACATGTGACGTCCGCAACGACCAAACACAACGATCAACAAAGCACAAAATGTGAAGTGGTCAGCGCGACAGAATGTCAATCCTAAGGGCCCGGGTTCGATTCCCGGCTGGGTCGGAGATATTTTCCGCTCAGGGACTGGGTGTTGTGATGTCCTAATGATCATCACTTCATCCCCATCGACGCGCAAGTCGCCGCAGTGGCTTCAAATCGAGAGACTTGTACAAGGCGAACGGTGTACCCGAAGGGAGGGCCTCGTCAAACGACGTTATTATACACTCCTGGAAATTAAAATAAGAACACCGTGAATTCATTGTCCCAGGAAGGGAAAACTTTATTGACACATTCCTGGAGTCAGATACATCACATGATCATACTGACAGAACCACAGGCACATAGACACAGGCAACAGAGCATGCACAATGTCGGCACTAGTACAGTGTATATCCACCTTTCGCAGCAATGCAGGCTGCTATTCTCCCATGGAGACGATCGTAGAGATGCTGGATGTAGTCCTGTGGAACGGTTTGCCATGCCATTTCCACCTGGCGCCTCAGTTGGACCAGCGTTCGTACTGGACGTGCAGACCGCGTGAGACGACGCTTCATCCAGTCCCAAACATCCTCAATGGGGGACAGATCCGGAGATCTTGCTGCCCAGGGTAGTTGACTCACACCTTCTAGAGCACGTTGGGTGGCACGGGATACATGCGGACGTGCATTGTCCTGTTGGACCAGCAAGTTCCCTTGCCGGTCTAGGAACGGTAGAACGATGGGTTCGATGACGGTTTGGATGTACCGTGCACTATTCAGTGTCCCCTCGACGATCACCAGAGGTGTACGGCCAGTGTAGGAGATCGCTCCCCACACCATGATGCCGGGTGTTGGCCCTGTGTGCCTCGGTCGTATGCTGTCCTGATTGTGGCGCTCACCTGCACGGCGCCAAACACGCATACGACCATCATTGGCACCAAGGCAGAAGCGACTCTCATCGCTGAAGACGACACGTCTCCATTCGTCCCTCCATTCACGCCTGCCGCGACACCACTGGAGGCGGGCTGCACGATGTTGGGGCGCGAGCGGAAGACGGCCTAACGGTGTGCGGGACCGTAGCCCAGCTTCATGGAGACGGTTGCGAATGGTCCTCGCCGATACCCCAGGAGCAACAGTGTCCCTAATTTGCTGGGAAGTGGCGGTGCGGTCCCCTACGGCACTGCGTAGGATCCTACGGTCTTGACATGCATCCGTGCGTCGCTGCGGTCCGGTCCCAGGTCGACGGGAACGTGCACCTTCCGCCGACCACTGGCGACAACATCGATGTACTGTGGAGACCTCACGCCCCACGTGTTGAGCAATTCGGCGGTACGTCCACCCGGCCTCCCGCATGCCCACTATACGCCCTCGCTCAAAGTCCGTCAACTGCACATACGGTTCACGTCCACGCTGTCGCGGCATGCTACCAGTGTTAAAGACTGCGATGGAGCTCCGTATGCCACGGCAAACTGGCTGACACTGACGGCGGCGGTGCACAAATGCTGCGCAGCTAGCGCCATTCGACGGCCAACACCGCGGTTCCTGGTGTGTCCGCTGTGCCGTGCGTGTGATCATTGCTTGTACAGCCCTCTCGCAGTGTCCGGAGCAAGTATGGTGGGTCTGACACACCGGTGTCAATATGTTCTTTTTTCCATTTCCAGGAGTGTATTATTATTATTGTTGTTAAAAAATCATTAAGAAAATTTTTGGAAATACTTAGATCACTTTTCTCTGTCTCATTATTTTATGAATTAATACAAAAATTTAATTACGTAATTTTATTTTTTCGAGGTGACGATTACAACTGCATGTTCCCTATTTTAAAGTTTAACAGAATGGGTACACCTCGAGAGCCAAGGCCAAAGACTTTTAACGGAAAATAGTCAAAAGTAAGAGAGGAAGAAGAAAGAAAGAGGACGAAGATGCGTGGTGCGTTCCGGAAATGCGTGCTGACTGTTAGAGGGACGCACGGCATGCCGACGTGACAGGCGGGCGCACAGATGCGTATCTCTGCGTTCGCTCCCACAGCCGGCCAGCGCCCGATAGCATCGCCAGAGGCAACATCTGTGAGAAACCCCCCGCCGGAGGTCTGCGGCGTCGAATAAACGGGAAAAGATGGAGCGCTTAATCGCTTGTTACGACTGCTGCGCGCGTCCCGAGCCGCCGTGGCCGGCTTCCAAGTGCGGCATTAAGCAGGCGCCGAGCGCCCCAGCCGCCGCTCTCGGTTTGGGCGACTAACTGCGCCTGATCGCCCAATTACGACCACGAGACACGGGAAAAATTACCGCGGCGGCAGCGGCAATGATTTGTGGGGACGCTAACAAGTTGGCGCCGCAAGGACGTGGCAGCTGGCGTGGCTGAGATAAACGCGCTGTCGTGACGAGAACTGCTCATGTGTGCTACACGTTAATTTCATACTGGTGCGATGCTTAATTTCCTACAATACTTCTTCTGCTGTGTGGCGATAGCCTTAACAGTTTACCCTGCCTCCCGCCCCCCTCCCCCTCGCCCACCATTTTCTGTAATGGTAGTGCGAGAAGTCTTGTTGTTGATGTTGTGGTCTTCCGTCCAGAGACTGGTTTGATGCAGCTCTCCATGCTACTCTATCCTGTGCAAGTTTCTTCATCTCACAGTACCTACTGCAACGTACATCTTTCTGAGTCTGTTTAGTGCATTCATCTCTTAGTCTCCCTCTGCGATTTTTACCCTCCACGCTGCCCCCTAATACTAAGTTGGTGATCCCTTGATGCCTTAGAACATGTCCTACCAACCGATCCCTTCTTCTGGTCAAGTTGTGCCACAAACTTCTCTTCTCCCCAATCCTATTCAATACCTCCTCGTTAGTTATGTGATCTACCCATCTAATCTTCAGCATTCTTCTGTAGCACCACATTTCGAAAGCTTCTATTCTCTTCTTGTCCAAACTAGTTATCGTCCATGTTTCACTTCCATACATGGCTACCCTCCATACAAATACTTTCAGAAATTACTTCCTGACCCTTAAATCTAGACTCGATGTTAACAAATTTCCCTTCTTCAGAAACACTTTCCTTGCCATTGCCAGTCTACATTTTATATCCTCTCTACTTCGACCATCATCAGTTATTTTGCTCCCCAAATAGCAAAACTCCTTTACTACTTTAAGTGTCTCATTTCCTAATCTAATTCCCTCAGCATCACCCAAGTTAACTCGATTACATTCCATTATCCTCGTTTTGCTTTTGCTGATGTTCTTCTTATATCCTCCTTTCAAGACACTGTCCATTCCATTCAACTGCCCTTCCAAGTCCTTTGCTGTCTCTGACAGAATTACGATGTCATCGGCGATCGTCAAAGTTTTCTTTTAAATTTTTTTTTGGACATAAATGCACTAGCTAACAGAGAATACGCGTTGTCTTGTCGTATGTGCCCCCCATCGGGACTTGTGCCAAATACTCAATGCGTTGCGAGCGTGTCATGGTCAGAACATGTTCTGAATTAATGTGAGTCCATTATATCGGAACTAAGTGAAGCGCGCGAATTGTTGGTGCTCGTATTGTGTTTCCGTAGCCAAGGTAGCCGACATGTACAGTGTTTCAAGTCACACCTTGTCGAAGATTTATACACCGCACCTGGAGGAAAAGGAAAAACATCATCCGCTAGAGTCACAACGCTGACAAAACAGTGTACTGAGTGATCGTGATGAACAGTCATTGAAGAAGATTATGATGAAAAATAACAGGACGACAGCTACATATGTCAGTGCAGAACTAGGTGTCGCACTCGCGAACCTTCTCAGCATCAGAACAAAACGAAGTGAGTTCCATACGCAGGAAGTTACAGGCCGAGCTGTAATTCCAGAATCACTCTTTAAGTGTTTCGAACGCCATTAACAGGAAAATGTACCGTCGAAACCATGAACAGTGGGCTGTGGAGCTCTGGAAGAAAATCAGATAAGGTCTCGGTACAACCTCGAGCTATTCTCATCTGAAATGGTTTGCACTAATGTATGTTTACACAGATTATACAGATAAAATGCTTATTGTTGAAGGTTGTCCGTATTCGCAACTGAGAATACATTTCATGTACTAAATACTCTCTTTCAAATTTAGAAGGTGGCAAGGGTAAAATACAGAGAGCGACAGGCTACTTACAATTTGTACGGAAACCAGATGGCAGTTATAAGAGTCGAGGGGCATGGAAGGGAAGCAGCGGTTGGGAAGGGAGTGAGACAGGTTTGTAGCCTCTCCCCGATGTTATTCAATCTGTATATTGAGCAAACAGTACTGGAAACAAAAGAAAAATTCGGAGTAGGTATTAAAATCCATGGCGAAGATACAAAAACTTTGAGGTTCGCCGATGACATTGTAATTCTGTCAGAGATAGCAAAGGACTTGGAAGAGCAGTTGAACGGAATGGACAGTGTCTTGAAAGGAAGGTACAAGATGATAACGAGGATAACGGAATGTAGTCGAATTAAGACAGGTGATGTTGAGGGTATTATATTAGGAAATGAGACACTTAAAGTAGTAAAGGAGTTTTGCTATTTGGGGAGCAAAATAACTGATGGTGATCGAAGTAGAGAAGATATAAAATGTAGACTGGCAAGGAAAGCGTTTCTGAAGAAGAGAAATTTGTTAACATCGAGTATAGATTTAAGAGTCAGGAAGTCGTTTCTGAAAAGTATTAGTATGGAGTGTAGCCATGTATGGAAATGAAACATGGACGATAAATAGTTTGGACAAGAAGATAATAGAAACTTTCGAAATGTAGTGCTACAGAAGAATGCTGAAGATTAGATGGGTATATCACTTAACTAATGAGGTGGTATTGAATAGAATTGAGGAGAAGAGGAGTTTGTTGCACAACTTGACAAGAAGAAGGGACCGATTGGTAGGACATGTTCTGAGGCACCAAGGGATCACAAATTTAGTATTGGAGGACAGCGTGGTGGGTAAAAATCGTAGAGGGAGACCAAGAGATGACTACACTAAGCAGATTCAGAAGGATGTAGGTTCCAGTACTGGGAGCAGAGACAGTTCGTGATACGCGTAAGGCCTCTCTTGCAACGTCTGCCATTGAAGTCTGACAAACTGACGCGATTACTATAAGCATATAGGCTCCCACTACTTGGTTTGCAGTTTATTAAATGACTTGCATGATAAGTATTTCTCGGATATTGGAAGGTAGCACAAATTCACAATAATATTCTAATTTATGTACAGGACATTCACAGTAACAGTTCCTTGAAAACACAGACACAAGCCGGGATCGAAAGACGTTCCTCCGCTTTACAAGAGAACATATTCCAGCAGCATAAAGGGCAGCGCGAGACACATGGCACAAGAGGGAAACAAAAGCTCGCGTCAGTACTTTGCACATAAACCACGCTAAACAACAGAAATAGTGTTTTATTCCAGTAAGTCACTACCAGTTTCTACAAGCTCTGTTCTGTTCCTCTGAGTTTTTATCCACTATTTCACATAAGTTTTGTTCGCGTCTAAATCCTCCCCTTGGCAGGCTGTCAGGAAACCCGACGCGTCCGAGTCAGAGCGGCCGCCCCATCTGCCGTCGTCCGGTCTTGACGCAGACAGCTTTAGCGCTGGCGCCAGCGGACACGCCAGTCCCGCAGCGGGGATTCCCCGATAAACAATGTGAACTAAAAGCCGCAAGGGGGCGGCTGCACTCGCGCCGCGCGCGGGCATAACGCGGCTAAGTTACGCTCGCGCCGGGAATGCGGGAATATCTCGCCGGGGGAGGGACGGAGAAAGAAAAACCGCGTGTGCCATCGCCGAAATGTGCGCCATAAAGAAGATCCGCACAAAACACTGGCGCACGCACGGCGGTCAGGCCCCCGGGGTCCGGAATGGTTGGCAGGGGGAGGGTGGGGGGGGAGGGGGGGGGGGGGGGGAGGAGGGGCAGTATTTGGCCGAGTTCCAAATTAAAAGTCGCTAGAATTAAAATTCTCCCCCGCGGATCGCCGCTACGTCACAGTGCGAGGGGTTAGCCCAGTTCCCGCGGCGGTAATTCGCGCCGAATCCCGTAAACAGGGCCGCCGATGGCGACCAGCTTGCGCCCTACCACTGATATCATCGTAACGGCTGCGATGCGATTGAATCGCCGCGCTCGTGCTGAAACGCATCTGGGCTTGAAACTAATCTGCAATAGTAACCGTTTTAGCTCCGAAATAAAAACCTGCTAGCCCTACCCACCACAATAAACAGCTCTGTATGTTAGAAAATATTTCACTAATAATTTGACTGCAGCACACAACGTAAACACCGTAACATTGATTATACAGTCAAAGACAAAAAAAAAAGACATACTACGAAGGAATTATCCGAATGGGACGGAAATCGGTAGATGTGATGCACATGCAGATACAAGTTCAGAAAATTTGGATGATTTATTCAAGAGAAAGAGAAAGTCAATAACACATTGGTCTACATCTGAGCGTTATGCGAACAGGTATTCGGCTTGGCCTTTACTGGCAGAGTTGTTGGATGGACACCTAACGCATACCATGTAAAATTCCGTCAAATTCGCGCGTTAGATGGTCAAAATCCCGAGATAGTCGGAGGACCCTGCCGATAAGCTCCGAACTTCTCAGTTGGGGAGAGATCCGGCAACCTTGCAGCCAAGATACGGTTCGGCAACCACGAAGACAAGCATTAGAAACTCTCACTATTGGCAGGCGGGCATTATCTTGCTGAAATGTTGGATGGAGACCTAATGCATACCATGTAAAATTCCGTCAAACTCGCGCGTTAGATGGTCAAAATCCCGAGATGGTCAGAGGACCTTGCCAATAAGCTGCAAACTTCTCAGTTGGGGAGAGATCCGACAACCTTGCTGGCCAAGATATGTTTCAGCTTCCACGAAGACATTAGAAACTCTCACCGTTGGCAGGCGGGCATAACCTCGCTGAAATGTAAGCTCAGGATGGCTTGCCATGAAGGGCAACAAAATGGGATGTAGAGTAATATCGCGTATCACTGTGCTCAGGCCATCTCCAGAGACATCTTTACCACGAGAGGGCTTTTGCTGTCATACAAAATCGCACTCCATACCATAATTCAAGGTCTTGTTTCAGTTCAACGTGTCTAACACGTAGGGTTGGTTGTAGACCATCAAGTGGCCTCTTTCTGAGCGACACACGGCCATCACTGGCAACGAGGTTTTCAACAGAGGACACAGCAGACTTCCTCCCTGGCCTCTGGTGAGCTCTCGACGTCACTGGAGTCACAGATGGCGGTGGTTTGGGGACGGTGGAATGCACGCTGCAGTGTTTCTGGTTCGGAGACGTCCTTGGAAGTAACCGATCTGTAGCATTTCGTTGCGTCACTGTGATGCCAACTGCTGCTCAAATTGCTGCTGCAGGTGCAGTACAATGCGCTTTAGCCACAGGCCGAACACGCTGATCTTCCTCCTCGGTAGCTCCACGTGATCGCGTTCCAGCCCGGTCTCCTTGCCACTGTACATTTTCGTGACCACCGCTGCCAGGAAACATGTACAGTGGCTACCTTCCCGCCAACTCTTTCTGCAGTATCGCAAAAGGAACATGCCGTTTCTTCTTGCCCTACAACACGACCTCGTTCAAACTGTGAGCTGTTCATAATGGCATTTTTGTCGCCTTAAAGGCATACTTGAGTAACAACAACTCACCCCGTCCAGTGTCAGTATTTAACACGCACGAACATTACAGCATGTATATAAAGCAAACCTGAATGCGATCCTCACGACTGGGCCAAAATTTCAACAGATGTGCCTCGGCTACTGCGCTCCAGCTTTGCTCTCGTGCTTTACTGTTTTTTGTGTTTAATGTTTAAATGAAGAAATAATGAAAGTATATTTTAAATATCTGGAGAGCCTGTGTATCAAAATTCGTGAAAGGGAAGATTATACTAAGGTCACACTGTATCACTATTATCACATCACATACTATTGCTATCGCATCATCCTTGTTTTTCATTCTTGTATAGAATACAAATGTTTTGAGTATGAAGTTTACTTAACTAAGTATTTAATAATATCCTCAATAAGGGAATTTAATCCAGCCTAAGGAATAATGGGCTTCATCAATACACATGTTACTATTTGTTATGTGAATTTACACTACTGGCCATTAAAATTACTACACCAAGAAGAAATGCAGATGATAAACGGTTATTCATTGCATTAATATATTATACTACAACTGATATGTGATTTCATTTTCACGCAATTTGGGTGCATAGATCCTGAGATATCAGAAAAACCCAGAAAAACCACCTCTGGCCTTGATGCGCCTGGGCATTGAGTCAAATAGAGCTTGGATGGCATGTACAGCTACAGATGCCCATGCAGCTTCAACACGATACCACAGTTCATCAAGAGTAGTGACTAGTGACTGGCGTATAGTGAAGAGCCAGTTCCTCGGCCACCACTGACGTTTTCAGTTGGTGAGAGATCTGGAGAATGTACTGGCCAGGGCAGCAGTCGAACATTTTCTGTATCCAGAAAGGCCTGTACAGGACGTGCAACATGCCATCGCGCATTATCCTGCTGAAATGTAGGGTTTCGCAGGGATCGAATGAAGGGTAGAGCCACGGGTCGTAACACACCTGAAATGTAACGTCCACTGTTGAAAGTGCCGTCAATGCGAACAAGATGTGACCGATACGTGTAAGCAATGGCACCCCATACCATCACGCCGGGTGATACGCCAGTATGGCGATGACGAATACACACTTCCAATGTGCGTTCACCGCGATCTAGCCAAACACGGATGCAACCATCATGATGCTGTAAACAGATCCTGGATTCATCCGAAAAAATGACGTTTTGCCATTCGTGTACCCAGGTTCGTCGTTGAGTAGACCATTGCAGACGCTCCTGTGAGTGATGCAGCGTCAAGGGTAACCGCAGCCATGGTCTCCGAGCTGATAGTCCATGCTGCTGCAAACGTCGTCGAACTGTTCTGCAGATGGTTGTTGTCTCCCAAACGTCCCCATCTGCTGACTCAAGGATCGAGACGTGGCGAGCAGCTATGTCGCCATACGATAAACCGCAATCGCGATAGGTTACAATCCGACCTTTATCAAAGTCGGAAAGGTGTTGTTACGCATTTCTCCTCCTTGCACGATTCATCACAACAGCGTTTCACCAGGCAACGCCGGTCAATTGCCGTTTGTGTATGAGAAATTGATTGGAAGCTTTCCTCATGTTAACACGTTATATGTGTCGTCACCGGCGCCAACCTTGTGTGAATGCTCTGAAAAGCTAATCATTTGCATATCACAGCATCTTCTTCCTGTCGGTTAAATTTCGCGTCTGTAGCACGTCATCTTCGTGGTGAAGCAATTTTAATGGGCAGTAGCGTAATTATGTTGATAACCAATTGGTTCCAGAAATAAATTGTCTGCGTTAGTACTAGCGACTGCATTATTTAATTCCATGATTCGAATTTCACTGAATTGAAAATTTTAATTAATGGTAAATTCGACTAACCATACCGAACTGAAATTTGTAGTTACGGTTCTTTGCATTGATTGTCGGACTTCATTAAGGCAGTGCAATCAGTGTTTCTCCGTACTTTACATATCGTTTCGGTCAATTTTCCTCGGAATCGATGCCTTCTCGACAAATTAGGTCCCAGATACACGTAGTCACGGTCGAATCAAGCTCGTACCAGACGAATAAGATGATTGCAACAGGTCTCCAAAATCTCGTGTCCGTTAACTGAAGTATCATCGCTCACGGATGAATTTTCAGACTAACCTAAGAAATAACCACAATGAATTCGGCATCTAATATTGCCCAAAAGATGACATTACAGTAGTCCTTTTGAATGGGATAGAGTCAACGGGTGTAAAAATATAGAAACACTCCCACCAACTTTCGTTTATGTCGTACAACTCCTTCTTGGTGTTGCAATTTTTTTTCCGTCAGTGCATTACGATCTCAAAAAGTACATGCAGACAAAACTCATTGGGTGATGATACTGGCGCTGAAAACGTGCCTGTTAGCAATTCCAACAGATTTTGCCCCAATGACTGAGTAACTGAAGTTCTCTGGTTTCAAGGAGGATTAGATAAGAAGGCGATCAAGAGGGAAGGACGCTGACGGCTAATGGTTCAGCAGTGAGATTGATTCCCTTAGCATCATCATTCCCCTATGCGAGTTCGCGCTCAGTCTTCAATGTTCTGGCCCTCGACGCGACGTTAAACCCTAATCTTTCTTCTTAATTCTCTTTCGAGACACCGTTGACTACGCTCAGCAGATTTCCCATTTTTATTATTATTATTTTTTTTTTGCAGAAGGGCAATAACGTAGGTAAACTTGAATGTTTTCATTTCCTCTGTTATTTGAACCCCGAACTTGATTTCTCTTTCTAGTTTTTCCCTGGTTTTCTTCACTGAACTGTTATATGAAACGCAATGGCAGACTTGACGGACCAATTCAAAGAGTTCCAAAACATGACCACAGTTGTGAAGGAAAATCAAAAGTACTTGGGTAACTCAGGTGTGTTAATGACCTAGACATCGAGGTCAGTACCTAATGTTCGTAAAAGTAACTTTCGTTATCTCGTTTGCAGTACAGCGGATTACTGTCCGCTAGTCTACTGCTCAGATCCATGCCTTCTCTCTGTCTGCTGCGATCGACTGTGGTACTTTGGAAATAAGTCATCGCCAATATTCTAACTTCGTAAAAGCTTTGTTCGTTGGACGTGTCATCACGGGGTTTCTGTCTGCTGATCAGTGTGTGTGTGTGTGTGTGTGTGTGTGTGTGTGTGTGTGTGTGTGTGTGTGTGTGTTTTAGAGAGAGAAAGCACTAGCAGGCACTTTTCTATGACTGCTTGATTGAGCCGGACGCGATAACGATGCTTCGTACGAGTAATCCACATGGATGTAAAACACACTGCGTTACCGGCAAATGGATATTATCTAGCCGGCAAGGGTGGCCGAGCGGTTCTAGGTGCTACAGTATGGAACCGCGCGGCAGCTACGGTCGCAGGTTCGAATCCTGCCTCGGGCATGGATGTGTGTGATGTCCTTAGGTTAGTTAGGTTTAAGTAGTTCTAAGTTCTAGGGCACTGATGAACTCAGCAGTTAAGTCCCATAGTGCTCAGAGCCATTTGAACCATTTTTATATTATCTAACTAGCACTTGATCCGTAGTTAGCTCATTTTGCCTTGATTTGAATTTGATGTACTTTCATTGCTTTTCTAATTGGCGTTTCATCACATGTGGATTCCCTTTGTGTTTATTTGGTAAGGTGAGATGTTGCCTGCAAACATGACTTCAGCTTAGCCTGATAAATAGCTCAGCAATATTCTCCCATGAGTCGGATTATTTTCCTAATATTAAGAATTTAACTGCTTGGGGCCTCAGTTCCCTGATCACTCTGGAGGTCTGATTACTCTATCTCAATAGTTATTGATTATTCGTGTTAGTACTCGTAATTCATTAAGTCTTTATCACAAAATAATCTACATAAATATTTTTGACGCACCTTGGCCACAGAAAATCAGCTTAAAAACTTACAAAGTGCTTGCCTTCATTATATCGTCTTTTTTCTCTATTTGACTGTATAAGTGCGATCTTCTTTGCATGTGTGTTTCAGCGAATGGGTAAGTAGCTTTCAACATGAAGAGAGTGTTTAGTTTAGTGAATAAGCAGTCGAAACCGTTTGTAGGTTCCAAACTAATGTGATAGTTATATTTCATCCCAGTTCCATCCAGAACAAGTTCCAACTATGGCATAATGATATGCTTGTAATAATCGAAAGACTTCCCAAAAAATAGCTGAATTTTACAGAATCAATGTTTGATTTTGTGGCAGCCGAAGTATGATAACTTACACCAGCTTAACCTACTAAGAGCCAGCTTTCGTTTGGGGATATCTACCATAATGTAAAAGAAGCAGATTTAATCTGGCGACCCTGTCAGGATAGAGTTCCTGTAACAGTCATCCCTGATTTTTATATTATGAAAGCCACTGTTTGGTTCTGGTGTAAATGCATTATCAGCTATTATCATGTCACTGATGTAGCATACCTTCTCTGTTAGGCAAAATAGTGGAAAAGTTTTCCATGTGATCCAGGGATCTCGTGAATAGGACTAATAATACGAAAGCAGGTAGCTTTCAAGCTCTTCGGAAATAGATTGCCATTCCCCTGCCTTCATCTCTGGTTAATTATCGCTAGGAAGGAGAACCAGAAACATGCAAAACTTTGAAGATATTATCTGCTGAAATCATATTCTGCGGACGTGACATGGCTGAAGCATGAGTGGCGGCGAGTCGTCACGCACGTGGGACTAGCACAGTACTTGGGGGCGCAAGTACTTGAGGCACAGGCGAGACCTTGCCGGTGTCGAGCCCCGGTCGGCAGCCTCGCTGAATCACCCGGCGGCGGTGATGCTTGAGACGTAGGGCGGCTGTCCACAAAGTCCTGCCCGAATTTAATTCACAAAGTACGGTGGGATGACGGACGGAAGCGTGGCTGGGGTCTCGTAATTACAGGACCGGCGTCACGCGACAGCTTATCTCGTCGTGCGGTGCCTGTCTCAGCCATGCGACGGTCCAACCATAGGGGAGCGGCGGGAGAACACAGTCTCAAAAACACTACAGAGTGTGTAGCACTAACACAACATAACTGTGGAAATGCTTGGTTACATTTCCTTTCTCCAATGTGATTATTATTTATTTTTGTTACGTATGATTAGTTCCACTACCATGCAGTCGTTGTACACTAAATATGAGAAATAAATTTGCTATAAAGGAAGCATTATCTGAAACAGTTAGAAACAATTTTGTAGCATTTTTGCAGCAGGCACACTACCAATGTCAGGGACATTCTATTATACTCTGATGGAAGAAAATCGAAACATCAAACAATAATTTATATAGAGTAAGGAAATTCTGGGAATACATTTGTCAAGGTAACATATTTAACTGATTAAAGTTTCAAGATCACAGGTCAATGCAAACCCAAGAAAAGTCATTGCAAATATGAAATGTTCGTGTAGCAACCAGAATATTAAATGCAAGCATGCAAACATGCATGCATTCTGAAACTTCCTCGCAGATTAAAACTGTGTGTCGGACCGAGACTCGAATTCGGGACCTTTACCTTTCGCGGGCAAGTGTTCTACCAACTGAGCTACCCAAGCACGACTCACGCCCTGTCCTCACAGCTTTAATTTCGTCAGCTGTGAGTTTTAATTTGCCAGGAAGTTTCATATCAGCGCACACTCTGCGGTAGAGTGAAAATTTCATTCGTGCGTGCATTATGTTGTACAGGTGCCGGGTGTCATGGAGTTCCATGCCTGTTGTCTTAGTCGGTCAATGCACGGACGGTTCAGGCTGTTTGAGGATGACGCTGAAGTTATCGTCCGATGATGTCACATATGTGCTCGATTGGAGACATGTCTGGTGATCGAGCAGGTCAAAGGAAAATGTCCTCATTCTGTAGACATCAGCTCTATGTTGGCAAGCGTTGTCCCATTGGAAAATACCCCATGAAATTCTGTTCATGAATGACTGCACAACAGTTCAAATCTCCAGAATGACGTACAAATTTGCAGTCAGGGTGCGAGGGATAGCCAGAAGAGTGCTTCTGCTGACATACGAAATCGCACCCCAAACTGCAACTCCTGGTACGGTTCCGAATTGTCTAGCACGCTGACAGGTTGGTTACTGGTCCGCAACTGGCCTCCTCCTCACCAACACATGACCATCACTGGCACCAAGGCAGAAAAAGCTTTCATTAGGAAATACAATAAACCTCGACACTCCCTTCCAATCAGCTCTCGCTTGACATCACTGAGGTCACAAATGGCGATGGAATGTGTGTTACAGAGAGACCGACTCAGATCTGTCCTTGAAGCAACCGATCTTTACCGGTTATTTGTGCCACTGTGGTGCAAACTGCTGCTCAGACAGCTGCGCCAGAGCCATACGCAGAAAATGATGGTCATCCCTCTTGGTAGCCATGGCCGTCCACACCCCGGTCTTCTTCCGACCGGACATTGCCGTGACCACCGCTGCCAGCAGACATGTACAGTAACTACATTTCTGCCAAGACCTTCTGCAGTATCTCAGCAGGAACATCCAGCTTCTCGTAGTAATATTGTACCAACTCACTCATTCATTCCTTTCCGTGTCCGGTCAGCATTTCCAGAAGGTAGCAACTCCGATGGCCTTGTCGTTTCCCTCTATCGGGCCCTGTGTTGTGCAGGGTTGTTCAACTTGAGGACAAATTAGCAGGTGGGCCGAGTCTTGTGTTGTTCCTTACTCGCAGGATATATCTCCATCACCTGGAAGAATGCCCCATTTGCGCATGTTGGTCTTGCAAACAGGAACGTCCACCCTAAGACGATTGAGCGATCTCCAAATAGGGTAGGGCAAGTCATTTCCTTTACAGGGGTATCAGGTGGTAGCTTGTTCTTCCACCTGGTGATGCGCTTAGACTCTGGTGTTCCCTCTAGTGGCTGAGTCCTGAAATGCGCACACCTTAGTCTTGTTGGGATTTGTCTTTAGATAATTGGCTTTGTTGTAGGAGCCAAGCGTGTCTAGCTCAGAAGTCAACTTTTCCTCTACTTCTTCAAACGTATTTCCTTGAGCAGCCACTGTAGTATCGTCAGCATAGATGAAAAACTTGGAATTTTCCGTTATGGGCTGGTCATTAGCGTAAACATTGAAGAGCACAGGGGTGGGCACTTTGCCATTCTCTTGCGTGCGCCATCTACTCTTCTTACTATGGATCTTCCTGTTCTGCAGGAAAGTACCAATAAGGGATGTTAGTTGGTAATCCTTGGTGAATTGGTACATTTTCCTCAGCAACTTCCTGTGGTTGACAGTGTCGTATGCAGCTGTTAGATCGACAAAGGCAACTCCTGTTGTCTTACCCTGTTCAAAACCATCTTCGATGTATTGAATGAGGTTCAGTATCTGAATGCAGCACGACTTTCCAGGTGGAAAGCCAGGTTGTTGAGGGATGAACTTTCCTTCGAGGATGCCTCTAATTCGGCTAAGGATAAGACGCTCGAAGACCTGAAACTCAGTGAGACATTGATAATGGAATATTTGTCGACTTAAGGGCATTCTTGACTAACATCAACTCACCACGTCCAATCTCAAAGGTAAGTAACCATGACCATTACAGAAACGAAAACAGTCCTTCAAACATGTCAGTAAACGAGTCGTTTGCGTGATAACAGAGTGCGTGTTTCTGTACTGCCGTTGACCTTAGTGTGAAACGTTGTCCTAGTTAGTACAAATGTGTTTTAAGTGGACAGTTTTCGAATAAATCCGTATCTAAATATACCAAAAAAATTATCCGTGAAATATGCAATGTGTGATTTGTTCTTTACCTTTGGCGTTTATACAGATAAAAATTATGAGTGATCCAATATTATTTATTTAAATATACATTTGAATGCAATGCTTCATTTTCTGTAACCAATGAAAGTCGCTGAATGATTTCCCGTATTAAGCGCCAGTGCGAACAAAGTGGAAGCGAAATATTCCAGAAACTTTCATGATCACCGACGCCATCCGCATTCCTCTTTTTAGTCCTTAGTTCAGGCGAGACAGACTGATATGCAGCAGGAGAAAGGAGACGTTGATCTCTTCTATTCAAATAGGCGACATCCAGTCTCGAACAGAGCTGTTCGTTCGAAATAAATTGTCCCTCACTTATTTGATGAAAAGGTTTTCGGTACGTCCGAAATTCGATTCCGAGAACAACTCTTTCCTGTGTAGGGAACACATCTTAAGTTCACCGGGAAATTCTCTTTCCCTATTTTCAAGTGAGTTCAAGTGACCGATAAAATTGTGGAGTGTGACTTCATACACGTGAAAGCAACCATCGCACAGAGCATTGACAGTCTCATTTACATCTTCTACTATATTCCTGAAGTCACCCTATGGTGTGTGGCTGAGAGTACTTTTTGTACCGATGACACCTCTCCCCACCCAACCCTCCGCTCTCCCTTTCTCTTTCATGTTCTAGTTGCGAATGGTGATCAATGCGCAGGAAGAAGAACCTGTGCTGTATGTACCCTGAGGTCTACGTTAAGCTGAATGGTGAGTGAGTGGTTGGAAATCGACGAAGTCAACAAACAAAGAAACGAGCTCTCCTCCAGGCCATGAAGGCCCCAGGGATGTCTACCGACCGTCGGGTCATCCTCTGTCTTGCAGCGTCATGGGTATCTGGTATGGAGGGGCATGTGGTCAACACACTTATCTCCCGGCCATTTGCTGAATTTACACATCGTGGAATCGCTAACAGCCAGCCAGGCAGCTCCTCAATTGTCATCTCGAGGCTGAATGCACCCCGTAACCAGCCCTCCCACCAAGGAAAAAACTTGGCAATACTTCCACGTGGCGGCTATCTAAGCAGACCACTTGTTTTTGTCGTCTTTCGATCTGTTTCTTCACCGTTACATCGTCGGTGATTCTTAAGAGATATCGCGTGACATCTTTCACATTCTCTCCATGATACCTTCAGATTTGTTTTTTTCTTTTTAGTTACAGGGCGTAGCCAGTAGCCACTCGCCCGACGGAAGACTCTGAGCTACCGTGCCGGCATAGCGACGGAAGCTACGGAGGGCGAAGTCATTTACTGAGAATGCAAAACCTTCGTTGTGGTGACTGGCGATTGATGATTTTGAGAGTGGTTTATATACGCCAGTTTGATGACGTCGCTGGTTGAAGTAGACGGTTGCTACTGACAGACTGCATAATTCCCGTTCCTTTTCTTCTTCTTGTTCTTCTTCTTTTTGTTCTTCTACTAGGCAGAGTTTAACCCTTCCAGTTCGAGCTCCGCTGTATTCAGGTTTTGGAAAATTCTATTTCAAAAGTTCAAATGGCTCTGAGCACTATGGGACGTAACATCTGAGGTCATCAGTCCCCTAGACCATAGAACTACTTAAACTTAACAAACCTAAGAACATCATACACAACAATGCTCGAGGCAGGATTCGAACCTGCGACCATAGCGGTCGCGCGGTTCCATACTGTAGCGCCTAGAAACGCTCGGCCACTGTGGCTGGGCAATTCTATTTCATTTTGTGGCCAAATACCCTTCCTGTAACAGTAGTCGTCAGGTATCTAAGCAACCCAAGTTGTCTGTCTGTCTATCTATCTATCTATCTATCTATCAATCTGTAAACTGTGTAACCGTCGGTCTGTTTGTGATGGTATTTTAACTTTATATGAAACCGAGGGGAGAGGATGGATGGGAATTCATGACCTCCAGCCTCACGAGGCATAGTTGTAATGCAATGACGAAAGTTGAATATTTATGCAGGACCGGGATTCGAACGGAGATTTATAGCTTTTCATGAGCGGTTGCCTTGTCCGCTTTGGCCATCCGGACACGGTACCTGACGGACTGGAATTTTCAATGTATCGCACGCTGCAATGCAGCGTCTCACATCCATTAACGCCTACTCTCGAATTGCTGATACCCGTTGGAGTTCGGACAACATTAGTGCATCTGCACTGAAAGGAAAATTTCTGTAACTGTACGACGCCTCTCTGATTTTTTTCTTTAGCGCGGTTACACTAATATCGTCCGAATTCCTAGGGGAATCAATAATTCGGAAAAGAGGTGTTAATGGACGACGGGCGCTGTATTGCAGCGTACGATAAGCTAGATATTTCAGTCGTTCAAGGACCGTGTCCAGATGGCCGAAGCGGCTAAAGCAACCGCTCACGGGAAGCGGTAAATCTGGGTGCCACTTCCGGTCCAGCATAAGTTTTCAACTTTCGTCGTTTTATTAGCGCAATGCCCTGCGTGGCCGGAAGTCACGAACTCCCAGCCATCTCTTCCCTCTCTTGCCCCATTCTGTACTTCATATAAATGTATGCACCAGCAGCGTCATCAGGAGTGGCGCACTGTCGGACATTTCACGCAGAACAGACACCAGTCAAATATATACATTTATGGTACTTTGTTTGTGTACCGTATTTTTTGAGACGGAAGGTAAAATCAGCCCAGTATTTATCTAAACGAGCGGGGGGAAACGCATGAAAACGACACTCAGGCTTGCCAGTGGACTGGCCACAGTTGTTTCGTACTCGATGTTCTGGCTCAGTTTCCTACTGCGCAAGTTATCGCGATGCGCGTTGCGCTGTCCGAGCGGCTCGCGGGATGAACATTTCCCCATTTCCTTTTATTCGCAGCCGCGCGAGGTAGCCGTGCGGTCTAAAGCGCCTTGCCACGGTGAAAGGTGGCTACACTGAGTCACAGCGCCAGAGATTGCGCCAAAGAGTATTATTCGGCCGCCTCCACTGGGCAGCTGTAGTTCAGAGGTTGCCGTGGGCAGTGCTTGTTGAGAGGATGTCGATAGCAGTACTAGTTGGGGGCACGTCGTGTGCAGTTGTTCTGATGGGCGAGACAGCAGATGCTGTTCGATTGGGGATGTTGTAATGATCAGAGTGTATTTTTCGTCAATATACACTCCTGGAAATGGAAAAAAGAACACATTGACACCGGTGTGTCAGACCCACCATACTTGCTACGGACACTGCGAGAGGGCTGTACAAGCAATGATCACACGCACGGCACAGCGGACACACCAGGAACCGCGGTGTTGGCCGTCGAATGGCGCTAGCTGCGCAGCATTTGTGCACCGCTGCCGTCAGTGTCAGTCAGTTTGCCGTGGCATACGGAGCTCCATCGCAGTCTTTAACACTGGTAGCATGCCGCGACAGCGTGGACGTGAACCGTATGTGCAGTTGACGGACTTTGAGCGAGGGCGTATAGTGGGCATGCGGGAGGCTGGGTGGACGTACCGCCGAATTGCTCAACACGTGGGGCGTGAGGTCTCCACAGTACATCGATGTTATCGCCAGTGGTCGGCGGAAGGTGCACGTGCCCGTCGTCCTGGGACCGGACCGCAGCGACGCACGGATGCACGCCAAGACCGTAGGATCCTACGCAGTGCCGTAGGGGACCGCACCGCCACTTCCCAGCAAATTAGGGACACTGTTGCTCCTGGGGTCATCGAACCCATCGTTCTACCATTCCTAGACCGGCAAGGGAACTTGCTGTTCCAACAGGACAATGCACGTCCGCATGTATCCCGTGCCACCCAACGTGCTCTAGAAGGTGTAAGTCAACTACCCTGGCCAACAAGATCTCCGGATCTGTCCTCCATTGAGCATGATCGGGACTGGATGAAGCGTCGTCTCACGCGGTGTGCACGTCTAGCACGAACGCTGGTCCAACTGAGGCGCCAGGTGGAAATGGCATGGCAAGCCGTTCCTCAGGACTACATCCAGCATCTCTACGATCGTCTCCATGGGAGAATAGCAGCCTGCATTGCTGCGAAAGGTGGATACACACTGTACTAGTGCCGACATTGTGCATGCTCTGTTGCCTGTGTCTATGTGCCTGTGGTTCTGCCGGTGTGATCATGTGATGTATCTGACCCCAGGAATGTGTCAATAAAGTTTCCCCTTCCTGGGACAATGAATTCACGGTGTTCTTATTTCAATTTCCAGGAGTGTATATGAAGGTAACAAAATTTTCTTTTATTTCAAGTTTTCTAAATACCAATGCCTCTTGGTAACAGGTTCAGTCAACAAAGCATCTGGCTTGTGTTCATGTATTAGACAGTAATTCTGGTTTCTATCTGCAATAATAGTATTTCTGCTTTTTAATTACTTCATTGTAAATGATTTAAAATATCTTGTCGTATTGAGGAAGAACCGTGCCAGATGTGTGAGACCGGTTACGAGACTTCGTAAAAGGACATACAGTGACTAAAATTATTATATTTGCATTTTAAATAATTAAGCCCCCATGCAACGGTTCACGCGGCAACTCCTATCGGAGGTTCGAGTCCTCTCTTGGGCATGGGTATGTGTGTAGTCGTTAGTTTAATTTAGATTAAATAGCGTGTAAGCCCAGGGACTGATGACCTTAGCAGTTTGGTCCCATAGAACTTACCACAGATTTCCAGATTTTATTCGCAATTAAGCTTCTCCTTTGCACAGAGATGTAGGGGGGCACCTTGACAGATAAGTGCCGTATACAGATCAAGTGTGACGTGAGATCAAACGGAGAGAATCGGACTGGAAATGCGGACGCTACGCTACGCAACACTGTTACGGAGAAGTGGTCCGGGAGACAGGATGGGGTGGGGGCGACTCGTTTCTATGAGCGCTTAATCTTGAGGCGGCTGCCTCCCGGGAGGGTTCCCAGAACGGCTGAATGGCACCTGCCGTAATTCATCTCCGGAGCGACCTCTCCATCGGCTGCCGGCTTCCACTCTGCATTCTGCGGCTGCCTCCTGCTGCCCAGCGGGCCCGGCGCCTCTGACAGGCCGGCCGTGATGCTCATGAAAACGCCTGTACCTACCGCGCCGAGAACGTATTCTCTCGGCTGGCGTGGGATCAAAAGAGCCGGCGGGATTTATTTAGGAAGGCGCTGCGCACCGCCGACGAGCGGAGAAACGATTTAAAGGCGCACACGGCTGGCGCATGAATGCTAGCTGCTACACGCGTCCGACCTTTTCCTGTGAACCGATAAAACCCAACCAGGCGTCTCCACTCTGCCACTGTTCAGCATAGACGCTGGGTAAGCTTCTGTCCGAAGTGGGAAGATTCTGGTGTACCGTTGCTAGCCAGCAGCGCTATCAGATTGCTCGCTAACTAGGAGAGGAGGGAGAAGGGATTGTTTAGACAATCGGTGTCCGGCTTGCAAGGCCATCATCAGAAAATTGTTATTTGACGATGGGCTTTTAACACGAAACGCAGGTAATCAAATAAATGACACCGCCTGACAAAACAGTGAAAGACCCTGAAAAGGAGGAGGAACCGAAACTTGACGGTTTGAGAGGGTATGTGACTTTATTTCAGTCATTACCAAATAAATGCTATTTCAAATAGTACCTGGCAGTATTAGACAAGTTATCAGGACGACGTTGCAGCGCGTCTGGCCTGAATGCTTAGACTCATGGGAGGAGGCTTGTCATAAAACCACTGTGTCACGCTCGTCTCCGCTTGCTTCCATTTACACCAACATCCAAAATGGTAATTCATTGAATTCCTGTGATAAACTGACCCCGCAACTGTTCTTTTTTATCTCACTTTTGTCGAAATCATATACTTTATTCACCTGTTGTTCAGATGGAACAGATGGGACAAACTGATGGAAGTCCTAAGGAAATATGGAGTTGACTGGAGGGATAGACGGCTAACTAGAAATTTATATTTGAACCAGACAGCAACAGTAAGAGTAAGAGGTTTGATGAGTGAACAAATTGAACTGGCAAGAGGTGTAAGACAAGGTTATTGTTTATTACCAACACTGTTCAATATATATCTGGAGGAAATTATTAGTGATAGTTTAGATGGAAGGAGAGTAGTTTGTATAGGGGGTCGGAGAGTGGAGCGTGTAAGATTTGCAGACGACATGGTTCTGATGGCATACAGAGCAACAGAGATAGAAAAAAAGTTAGATGATGTAAATACAAAATTAGAAGAATATGGAATGAAGTTAACCAGAAGAAAATGATAAGCATGGTAATTGAATTAAAGGGGACAAAATGGCATAGGAAAATAGGGGGAGAGGAAATGGAGCAAGTGAATAACTTCAGTTACTTGGGAAGTGTAGTAATGGATGATATGTATTGCTCAACAGAAATTAGGAAAAGAATTACAATGGCAAAAGAAGGATTCAAAAGGAAACAGAAATTACTTTGTGGACCACTAAACAAAGATATGAGGAAAAGACTTGCCAAATGTTACATCTCGACGGTTGCACTATTCGTGCAGAGACCTGGACATTGAGGAAGGAAGATGACAGAAGATTGGAGGCACTAGAGATGTGGATATGGAGAAGAATGGAAGAAGTGAAATGGGAAGACCGAATAAGGAATGAAGCATTAAGAGTAGTTGGAGAAGAAAGAAACATGCTGAAAGTCATCAGAAAGAGGAAACGGAACTGTATTGGACATTGCTTGAGGAGGAACTGTTTCTTGATGGAAGGAATAGAAGGAATGGTGGAGGGAGAAGGGGAAGGGGAAGAGGAAAAAGAAGGTATCAAATGCTGGACAATATCAAAGGAGGCAAATATTCAGAAATGAAAAGACTGGCTATGGACAGACAAAAGTGGAAGAGGCTGAAACAATGACAAGACCTGCCGTAAGACCGAATACCATACCACTACTACTAAACACTGATGCAGATTGTAAATGGCGCACTCATGTTTATTTCGAAAGAGTGGTCGGTGCAGTTTTTGCTTGTTTTGTATTGTATTGTATTTCAGCGATCAGTCATCCACAGCTATATGCTATACTATTTGAATTATGTGCATTGCTTTTTCCTGTTGTGGTGTAAGCTATAAATCTGACAATATATTTGATTTTCGTAGCAGTGTGTGTGTGTGTGTGTGTGTGTAGAAACAGACAGACAGACAATTTTTTAATTATAGTTAAACCTTTAGTATCCTGTGAGTCACACTTGAGGTTTCTGAACTGATACTCTTTTGACCAGTTTGAAGCGGCCCGTCACAAACTCCTTCCCTGTGCCAAACTCTCGCTCCATATATCCTCAATTATGTGTTGGACGTGTTTCAGTCATGCGCTAGAGTTTTTACTTCTACAGCAGAATCGCTCTGTCCGTGCGCAGTCCAGGCCCTTTGTTCTTAATGGGCTTAGTAGACTGTGGAGAGTCTCACAGTACACGTCACAGTTAATGGTTCGTCCCGTGCTCGAGGTTTCGATGAGTATCAGACCTCAGACATCGACAAAGGTGGTTGAGCATCATCTTGCCTGCTGAGGGTACAGTTTTGAATTCTTGGCCGCGCGGTGGAGCGTGTAAGATTTGCAGACGACATGGTTCTGATGGCATACAGAGCAACAGAGATAGAAAAAAAGTTAGATGATGTAAATACAAAATTAGAAGAATATGGAATGAAGTTAACCAGAAGAAAATGATAAGCATGGTAATTGAATTAAAGGGGACAAAATGGCATAGGAAAATAGGGGGAGAGGAAATGGAGCAAGTGAAAAACCCCCCCCCCCCAGAGGTTCGAGTCCTCCCTCGGGCGTGTGTGTGTGTGTGTGTGTGTGTGTGTGTGTGTGTGTGTGTGTGTGTGTGTGTGTGTGTGTTGGTCTTAGCATAAGTTAGCTTAAATAGTGCGTAAGTCCAGGGATCGATGACCTCAGCAGTTTGGTCCCTTGGGAATTCACACACACATTTGACCACTTTGTAAATTCTTTAGGGTGTCGACACTACATTCGCGTCACAAGATATCTCAGTACGTTATCCCAAAGCTGCATTTCTTGTCAAGTCGCTCGTCCTTGTCAGCGTTTCCGTGCAACAGCTGTACCAAAACTTTCTTCGACGTAGGATGTTGCAATAGCTTCACAAGGAAAGATAGATCGACTGAAATCGCAAACGGCCCAAGAACCGAGAGCGGCTAGAGGGGACGTATGTGTGTTTCCATTGAAGCGTGATTTCACGTATAAAGAATAATTTCCCGACAAAATCCTTTTGACACAACTCTCATTTATTGTTCCTTCTTGGTTGCACATTTTTAATTAGATTACATGTTTCGATCACTGGGGATCACCTTCAGATCTAAATAGTTGCATCACGGAGTCTCTGATATGTGGTTCAGGGAAGACAAGACGTGTTGCTGGCACAACTACTTAGATCTGAAATGATCCTGAGTGATCTAAACACGTAATACAATCGAAAATGTGCACCTGAGATGGAACAATTAATGAGAATTATCGTTAAGTATCAGTACGACCACTGACTCTCGCAAGACAAATACGTCAGCTATAGTCAAAAACACTTCAGATCACATATTTTAAGACTATAAGGAGTCAAAATATGCAAAAAAAGATGTTTAGAAACCCGGAGACGAACCCCCCCCCCCCCCCTCTCCGCCACCTAAAAAACGTACTACAGTGTGGATACTAGCCTGAAAAAAAAGTCAGATACGTGATACGGGAATATTAACTTTTGCTTGCACCATACATTTATTACACCACTGGAAGTAAGTGTAAACAGTATGCCGAAATCTTTACTATGTTAAAGACAAAGCCGGCCGCTGGTGGCCGATCGGTTCTAGGCGCTTCAGCCTGGAACCGCGCGACCGCTACGGTCGCAGGTTCGAATCCTGTCTCTGGCATGGATGTGTGTGATGTCCTTAGGTTAGTTAGGTTTAAGTAGTTCTATGTTCTAGGGGACTGATGACCTCAGATGTTAAGTCCCATAGTGCTCAGAGCCATATGAACATTTTTAAAGACAAATATTTTATTCACCATTCGTTGTCCATTAGCCTTTTAGCGGTCTTTGTTGTGGCGGACAACGAATGTTGGGGAACAGGTTCCAAGCTTTTCTGCACTAACGTTTTAGCCATACGTTCACCTGAAGATGTCGCTTTTGGTCCCACGAAACAGGTATTGATCCAATAATAAAGTACTAAATACAGCTGAAGCGATTATTTATATCCAAGGTCTTGCGTGCACTACAGAAGACACAAGTACTATATAGCATTACGATTTGTTTTCTGCAGCATTACGAGTCTTAACAAACCAGTACTATTCATCTCCCTGGTGCCTTCTAACACATACAGCGGACCGCTGCGATGGGAGGACCTGCAAGGCCGTCAAAGGCTGAATACTCCGCCTGACACGAAGCGTCCTTCACCAAGGATTGGCCTGAATTCTGTATCAAAGTGTTCCCTCGGTGTTACTCTTCCTTCTCCACTGTTTACTCACACTGGTTTGTCCACTGTACGTTCTTCATCACAGACTTATGGCTTGCATCGGGCCTTCTTTGCGACAGTTTCTTCGTCCATCAAATTAACCCAGAAACATATTACGATCAGAGCGTTCTGTGCTTAAATGTTCTGTGCTTTAGGCCTTGTGACTGGATCGCCAGATTCCCATCGTCTCTCTACTTTCCAGCAGTGTCTTTTGGTCATTTTTTTTTTTTTTCAGCCATGTCACAGAGTTTCTCCAGAGCCGGCGATAGCTGCGCCCAAGTGGACGGCCTGAGGCTCAGAGAGGATGCAAAACCATCCGCCGACGATCAGCTAACGAGCCGTTGTCTCTTTCTGCAGTAGTGGTATGCCTTCCTTTCTCATGGACTGCTGTTGTGGGCTGTGGTACACAGTGCAGACGCTAGTGCATAGAATGAGATAACATGCACAGGCATCACTGCACTCCTACATTATTCGCCACAAACATGATTCTGCTGCAGGTGCTCAGAATTGCTGCAAAACAAACAGGGTTTTGCAAAGTCTTTCCGACAAACAGGAAACAGCTTTTATTAAAGAGAAAATGTTCACTGACGTTTCAGACACTTCGCACAACGACTTACCGTGCTTTTGTTAATTGGCATCTTGCAGGCGCCTATGAATATCTGCTATGTTCTGTTTTTACGCCAGAAGAAACTCAATGACAGCTCTCTGCTTGGGACACACAGCCTTTACAGACGCCATTTCGAAGGCTACGTACAGCGCTGTCACCTATTGGAACTTTAACAAACTATAGAGGTTGAAACGAGAATATTTCCTGAAGTCCACAAGAAATTCCTCTTTTCTTTTCAACCGGAATTGGCCGAAAAAACAGTGTTGCCTTACCTACTGAACGCCCCTCTTAATATAGTTCACGTAGTACTTTTTACGTTTCATTTGACTTCCCTTTATAATTTTCCGCATCCTTCCATAGCACCGCGTCTGAGACGCTTCGGTTGACTCCTTATCTTGAGCGAACTAAAACTAAACTCCGTCCGAACAGGCCTCGGAAGGCTCAATGGTAGTGACCGATCGCCGCGTCATTCCAGCTCTAGGCATCATTGGATGCGGATATGGAGGAGCGCGTGGCCATCACACCGCTCTCGCAGCCGTTGTCAGTTTTCGTGACTGGAGCCGCTATTTCTCCGCCCTGTAGCTCCTCGATTTGCCTCACAAGGGCTGAGGGCATCCCGCTTGCCAACAGCGCTCGGCAGACCGGACGGTCACCCGTCCAAGTGCTAGGCAAGCCCGACAGCGCGTAACTTCGGTGATCTGACAGCGACCAGTGTTACAACTGCGCAAGGCCGTTGGCTTCTTTTCTTGAATATTGTCAATAAATACCTCGAAGTCGTACGCGCACACGAACATCACCATCACAATCACACCTCGCAAGTGCACAAGCGAAGAGAAACGTGTATTCCTACCGAGTGAACTAAGTTGCACTGCAATTCTAAAGATAATTAGATTGATAGTGCAGATAGTTATCGACTTCCCTCTTGTGTTAATACGCCAGCACAGCCTCTGATTCCCATCACCATAAAACGTGAAGCACCCTAAATACCACGGGCACCTCATACCTATTCCTGGAGTTCGCATGTCGAAGCCCAGACGGTGGCACCGTCACTTATTTACCATGCACGGTACGCTAAGTGGCGGCCCTCACATACAGAAGGCCTCTCGGCGTCGCCAGATGGTATCTGTCAGCGCGCGCGCAACTGCTCTCTCCTTTTGTTCGTCCCCTTTGTTGGCGGTGTTACGTTTGAGAGCTCCTTGACGTGTATATCTTTTACGACCATTTTACGACTTCCTGTTTAGGATAGTTAGGGCGAGCGCGATAAGGCCAGCGAGCGTGGCTCGTTTATTCCGGAGCATCCTGTTCTCGGCCGCGGCGAGGTTCTGCCGCGCTGCAGTGATTCACACACGGACACGCTCGCCGCCCGCCGACCGCAGGGGTTTTATCACACCATAGAGCCCATTACTGTAGCTGCATGCGGACCAGCTGGCGTGGCGTAAAGTGATACTCCGGCTGAGAAAGACGTATCCGCTGCAATCCAGTCTGCAGTGCAAAGTTTAAAAATGACTAAACTGAAGACATTCATGTTAGCACACAAGCTGCTTTTAGCTAATAACTCTTTATTGGCACCTAATTTCTGCACACAAAAACGAAAAACAAAATGGGCGATCTGTTAGATAAAGATCTGTTTGGGCTTCGGAAAGGTAAGACACTAGAGAGACAGCTCTGACTAATAATTGAAGCAAGACTTAGGAAAAAATCAAGACACAATGGTACCACTTGTCGGTGTGTAGGAAACGCTCGGCAGTGTAGTACATCTACATCTACATCAACATGATTACTCTGCAATTCACATTTAATTGCTTGGCAGAGGGTTCATCGAACCACAACCATACTATCTCTCTAACATTCCACTCCCGAACAGTGCGAGGGAAAAACGAACATCTAAACATTTCTCTTCGAGCTCTGATTTCTCTTATTTTATTTTGATGATCATTCCTACCTATGTAGGTTGGGCTGAACAAAATATTTTCGCATTCGGAAGAGAAAGTTGGTGACTGAAATTTCGTAAATAGATCTCGCCGTGACGAAAAACGTCTTTGCTTTAATGACTTCCATCCCAATTCGCGTATCTTATCTGCCACACTCTCTCCCCTATTACGTGATAATACAAAACGAGCTGCCCTTTTTTTGCACCCTTTCGATGTCCTCCGTCAATCCCACCTGATAAGGATCCCACACCGCGCAGCACTATTCTAACAGAGGACGAACGAGTGTGGTGTAAGCTGTCTCCTTAGTGGACTTGTTGCATCTTGTAAGTGTCCTGCCAATGAAACGCAACCTTTGACTCGCCTTCTTCACAATATTATCTATGTGGTCGTTCCAACTGAAGTTGTTCGTAATTATAACACCCAGGTACTTAGTTGAATTGACAGTCTTGAGAATTGTAGTATTTATCGAGTAATCGAATTCCAACGGATTTCTTTTGGAACTCACGTGGACCACCTCACTTTTCGTTATTTAGCGTCAACTGCCACCTGCCACACCATACAGCAACCTTTTCTAAATCGCTATGCAACTGATACTGGTCTTTGGATGACCTTACTAGACGGTAAATTACAGTATCATCTGCGAACAACCTACGAGAACTGCTCAGATTGTCACCCAGGTCATTTATACAGATCAGGAACAGCAGAGGTCCCAGGACGCTTCCCTGGTGAACACCTGATATCACTTCAGTTTTACGCGATGATTTGCCGTCTATTACTACGAAAACTGCGACCTTCCTGACAGGAAATCACGAATCCAGTCGCACAACTGAGACGATACCCCATAGGCCCGCAGCTTGATTAGAAGTCGCTTGTGAGGAACGGTGTGAAAAGTTTTCCGGAAATCTAGAAATACGGAATCAACTTGAGATCCCCTGTCGATAGCGGCCATTACTTCGTGCGAATAAAGAGCTAGCTGCGTTGCACAAGAACGATGTTTTCTGAAACCATGCTGATTACGTATCAATAGATCGTTCCCTTCGAGGTGATTCATAATGTTTGAATACAGTATATGCTCTAAAACCTTACTGCAAACCGACGTCAATGATATAGGTCTGTAGTTAAATGGATTACTCCTACTACCCTTCTTGAACATTGGTGCGACCTGCGCAATTTTCCAATCTGTAGGTACAGATCTATCGGTGAGCGAGTGGTTGTATATCATTGCGAAGTAGGGAGCTATTGTATCAGCGTTATCTGAAAGGAACCTAATCGGTATACAATCTGGACCTGAAGACTTGTCCGCATCAAGCGATTTGAGTTGCTTCGCAACCCCTAAGGTATCTACTTCTAAGAGACTCATGCTAGCAGCTGTTCGTGTTTCAAATTCTGGAATATTCCATTCGTCTTCCCTGGTAAAGGAATTTCGGAAAACTGCGTTCAATAACTCCGCTTTAGCGGCACAGTCGTCGGTAACAGTACCATCGGCACTGCGCAGCGAAGGCTATGGGTGAAGAAGGATAATAAGGTAGTTTGGAAGGTAGGATAATAAGGAAGTAGGAGGTAGGAGACGACGTACTGGCAGAATTGAAGCTGTGAGGACGGGTCGTGTGTCGTGCTTGGGTAGCTCAGATGGCAGGGCACTAGCCCGCGAAAGGCAAAGGTCTCGAGTTCGAGTCTCAGTCCGGCACACAGTTTTAATCTGCCAGGAAGTTTCATAATAAGGAATATTTTCAAGAACCAAGAGGGAACAGTAACGAGGGAAGAACCAAGTGTTTTTTTTTAATAAAAAGGTTGTTACACTAGTATGTAACCTTTCGTCCCTACTATTCAATCTATACATCGAAAAATAAAAGAAAGGTTCAAGTGTCGGTGGTGGTAAGTTCCTATGGGACCAAACTGCTGTACTGATGATCCTGTAGTTTGGTCCATTTATACCCCAAAAACCAAACTGCAGAAGTCATCTGTTCTTAAGCTCATACACTACTTACTCTAATTTAAACTAACGTACGCTAAGGACAACACACACACACACCGATGCCCGAGGGAGGATTCGAATCTCCGACGGGGAGGGGGAGTGGAAGCCACGCAGATCGTGGCAAGGCGCCCCAGACAACGCAGCTACACCGCGCGGCTCAAGTTTGGTATTAAAATTCCCAGTGATAGGCTATTAATGATAAAATTCGCTGATGGCTGTGCTAGTCTTAGTGAAACTGTAAAAGAATTACAGGACGTGTTGAATTCAATGAACAATCTAATGAGTACTGAATAAATGATGATGATGATGATGATGATTGGCTTATGGGGCGCTCAACTGCGCGCTCATCAGCGCCCATACAAAGTCCCAATTCTTTCACAGTCCATATTTTTTACAGTCCAGTCTACACGCTTTCACACATGATGAAGAAGAAGATGATGATGATGTTGAAATGATAAGGACAAAACAAACACCCAGTACCCTGGCAGAGAAAATCCCCAACCAGGCCGGGAATTGTACCGAATAAAGACTGAGCGTGAACCGAAGAAAGATGGAAAGAATTAGAACGAGCAGAAGTCAGATTAACGGTAATCACACCACAATTAGGGACCACAAGTAAACGAAAAGAAGGAATACTGCTACCTTTGAAGCGAAATAATACATTAATGACGCAATTACCAATGAGAAAATTCCTGCTCAAGAAGGAGCAAATTGCATATTTGGACGACAGCACTGTACGGTAACGCATTATGAACTGTGGGAAAACTGGAAAAGAAGTGAATCGATGCGTTTCATACATAATGTAACAAATGTATAAAGGCACCTGGCTGAAAATGACTTAAAAGTTCGTGGCACCCTCTATCGGTCATGCTGGAATTCAATATGGTGTTGGCCCATCTTTAGTCTTGATGACAGCTTCTACTCTCGCAAGCATACGTTCAATGAGGAGCTGGAAGGTTTCTTGGGGAATGGTAACCCATACTTCACAAAGTGCTGCACTCAGGAGAGGTATCGATGTCGGTCGGTGAGGCCTGGCACGAAGTCGGCGTTCCAAAATATCACAAAGGTGTTCTTTAAGACTCAGGTCAGGACTCTGTGCAGGCCACTCCATTACAGGGACATTATTGTCGTGCAACCACTCCGCCACAGGCCGTGTACTACGAACAGATGCTCGATCGTGTTGAAAGATGCAATCGTCATCCCCGAAATGCCCTGCAACAGTGGGAAGTAAGAAGGTGCTTAAAACATCAATGTAGGTCTGTGCTGCGATAGTGCCACGCAAAAAACGAGTGCAAGCCCCTCCATGAAAAACACGACCACACCCATAACACCACCGACTCCGAATTTTACAACTGACACTACACACGCTGGCAGTTGACGTTCAACGGGTATTCGCTTTACCCACAGCCTGCCATCGGATCGCCACATTGTGTACAGTGATTCGTCTTTCCACACAAAGTTCTTCCACTGTTAAATCGTCCAATGTTTACGCTCCTTACACCAAGCGAGGCGTCGTTTGGCATTTACTGGCGTGATGTACGGCTTATGAGCAGCCGTCCGATCATGAAATCCAAGTTTTCTCACCTCCGACCAAACTGTCATAGTACTTGCAGTGGATCGTGATGCAATTTGGAATTCCTGTGTGATGGTCTGGATAGATGTCTGCCTATTACACATTACGACTCTCTTGAACTGTCGGCGGTCTCTGTCAGTCAACAGACGAGGTCGGCCTATACGCTTTTGTGCTGTACATGTCCCTTCATGTTTCCACTTCACTATCACATCGCAAACAGTGGGCCTAGGGATGTTTGGGAGTGTCGAAATCTCGTGTACGGACGTATGACACAAGTGACACCCAATCACCTGACCACGTTCGAAGTCTGTGAGTTCCGCTGAACGCCCCATTCTGCTCTCTAATGATGTCTAATGACTACTGAGGTCTCTGATGTGGAGTACCTGGAAGTAGGTGGCAGCACAATGCATCTAATATGAAAAAAAATATGTTTTTGGGGGTACCAGGATTATTTTGATAGTGTATGTATTGCTATAGTGAGATGCTGAAAATGAGTTGAATTGGCCGAGTAAGGAATGAGGAGTTTTGGCGCAGAATCGGAGAGGAAAGGAATATGTGGAACACACAGACAACAAGAAGGGATAGTATGATAGGACATCTGTTAAAACATCGGAGAATAACTTCCACGGCACTGAAGGAAACTGTAGAAGTCAAAAACTGCACAGGAAAACAGAGATTAGAGTACAACCAACAAATAACTGAGGACGCAGGTTACGTATGCTACTCTGAGATGAAAAGGTCAGCACAAGAGAGGAAACGGTGGTGGGCCGCATTGAACTTGCCATTACGAATGACGACTATTTGCTAAGAAGCATCGTTTTCAAGCCGCGCAAAGTAACTGAAAAAAGTATCACAAGGAAAGTCCACAATTATTTTTGTGTAAATGACAATTACAAGAATAATATGATAAACCTGTGTTTACGTAATCACGTAAAAATGCGTTGTGATAAAGACGTCTTGATAAGATAGATTAACACGTAGTAAGTCATAACTATGAGAAAAGTTACCTATGTCGAGAGAATTTAATTCAAAACTTGAAAGGAAACGCGGTTCTCACGCCGACTTGTAGGCGAACTCGGGGCAGAACGGGATAGCGGGCCACAATGGGAAATTGCTCTTTTCTAGACTGGACAGTGCTGCAACCTATTGTATGGTCATGTAACTATGGAAGTCAGGGCAGCCATTTTGATTTAGCTTGAAGTGCGAGGTGAAAGTGAATTGTTGTCCGTCAAGTTACCGCTTGCTTTGTTCTAACGTTTGGTGTATTTCAACGCCAGGTAAGCTGTTAATTGTATACCCTAAAATGACGCATTCCCTTAAAGTGCATAGCATTTGTTATACTTTAGTTATTTAATGCGTTTAAATACGTCAGTTGTTACACTCCATAAAAGTTGTTAACCTCAAAAGTGCTCTTGGGGCGGAACGGGACGGGGCAGAATGGGATAGTGTCCCGTTCTGCCCAGTCATATTTTGATTCAAGTAGAAAGCAAACTACATTCTTTTTCCTTTCCCCCTTGCTATTCCAGATGGTGTGAACGTACATGAATGGGACTTAAAAGCGATGGAAATGGCAGTTTCAACCGTTTCATCTTCCCAAATGGGATTTTTAAAAGCATCTAAGCAGCTCAACGCACCAAAATCAACATTGGAAAGATTTGTGCGTAAAGCTACTAATAATCCAGACTACATAATTAACAAATCAGATGGGAAGTTTAAGAAGGTGTTCACTGCAGAACAAGAACATGAGCTGGTAACATATCTCAAGTCAATGGAAAGCAGACTTTTTCGTCTAACAATGAAACATCTCAGATCAATAGCCTATCAAGTAGCCAAAAGAAATGGCTTACCACGCAGATTTGACAAACAAACTTGTCTAGCTGGACAAGACTGGGTTAAATGATTTATTACGAGGCATCCTACACTGTCTGTTCGCAAGCCAGAAAATACTTCTAGTGCTCTAGCCATGGGATTCAACAAAGTAGCAGTTTCACAGTTTAACTCTCTTCTCAATAATGTTATTGATAAGTACAAGCTGACTGCTGACAAAATATTCAACTGTAATGAATGTGGCTTGACAGTTAATCCTAAAAGTCAGTCGAAAATGATAGTACTTAAGGGGAAAAGGCAAGTAGGAGCGGTAACATCTTCAGAACGTGGAGAAACCGTTACAGCAGTCGTCTGTATGTCTGCATCTGGGTTATACATGCTACCCATGCTTAGATTTCCATGGAAGAAGAAGAAACAAGAATTTGAGCTTGGATTGCCTCCAGGAGGCTGGTCTGAAGATCATCCCTTGGGGTGGATCACTAGCGAATTATTTCTAGTATGGCTTAGAAAGTTTGCGGGGTTTTCTAAGGTCACGAAAGAATCACCTGTGCTTCTAATTGTTGATGGATATTCAACTCAAACTAAAAACCTGGAGCTGCTTGATACGGCTAGGGACAATGGCGTAGTCCTCCTTTTTTTACTGCCACACACTTCACAAAATTACAACCCTGGACGTGACGTTTTTCAAGCCCCTGAGTTGTAAAAAATGTAAAATGTATTGATTTAAGTGTTTTTAAAATTAGGTACATTAGGTTACACTACAAGGCGTTTTTTATAACTTTAAGAAGTGTTTCCTTGTGTTCCCTTATTTGATACAAATTGTTAAACATTAAGTATCCCGTTCCGCCCCGAGTTCCCGTATATACACGGTTCCACACATGAATGGAAAACAAAAGCACGTTAAGTTCCTCACATGAAATGAAATACTCATCTAAAAAACCTCATTTGTGCTCAGTAGTCCGGATACATTTACATGAAAAAAAATCTGTACTATTGTCATAAGTTCTCCACATCACATAAAAGCACAGGTAGGTCACAGGTGAACGACGTATATCAATAGGTGTAACATTTTCAAATGGGGACTCTCGTGCCAAGCGTTACAGCAGCTATTCTAAAGCTATTTGCATTCCAACGAGGTTACTGTCAATCGATTGCAGTATGACCTTTGTCACAGAACCCAAAGTACTGTGTTTGCGTATTGTAAAAGAATGAATACGACTCCGAACTCGTTCTATCTGATAAAAATCAGAAAGCTTAAAATAAGCGGAACCAAACATCTGGCTGGTACAGTGATCTCTGATTACGCGGGTGAATGTTACAAATATTGCATGGTACAGTTTGTCGCTATAATAGAATTATTTTGTTTTATAATGCATAGAACAAAGTTTGATCTGTTCACATGTATCACAGAAACACAGTGTCAAATGTGTAAAATAAAGGAATAATCAGAAAAGGTGTTTTAGCCCAATTTACAAGAAGCTACCTTGAGCTCTTAATGCGAGCTTTGTAAGCAATTTGTAAGTTAGTTGTTACGTTTGTGACTTCCCAACACATTTTAAACTGTATTTCTGCTCACAAATCAAAATCCATAATTCTATTTTATAAGACGAAAAATTCTAAATGAATTAAACAAAACCTGGGTCACAATTTAACTTAGCATCAAAAATAAAAGTTAACCTTCAGCCCATTGTAAGTTCACCAGATCACACTAACACTGCGACGTGTCCAAATCTGCCCTTATTGCCAATGCTTGAACCGCGCAGTTAGTAACAGACGTGCGATCTGTTTCTTGATCACACTCTGCAGCACCACTCTAAGTCATACTGCAGCAATGTTCAGCTAAAGAGTGGTATTACGTATTTACTGTTAAAATTTAAGAAAAGTAAATTATTTTCTTGTTCTTCTGCTTATAATACCACCCTATTTATCTCAAATACCGGAACTAACACAAGAATAACGAAGCTGTTTAACGAAAGTAAAATATATGATAACGGGCTACATTTAAAAGTTTTTTACTTAAATGTATAACGTTAACATCTCAGCTTCGTGCGAAACACACAACAGTAAGTGCAACCTGTCCATATCACCATTTTGCCATTCTACGATTGTTTTATGGATGTATACATGTCTGCTGGTGAATCCTGTGGATGCCTTGGGCAGATGGAGGCAATATTTTGAAGAGTTGCTCAATGTAGGTGAAAATACGATCAGCAATGTTTCAGATTTCGAGGTAGAATGGGATAGGAATGATGACGATGATGGAAATAGGATCACATTTGAGGAAGTGGAGAAAATGGTCAATTGATTGCAGTGCAATAAAGCAGCTGGGGTGGATGAAATTAAGTCGGAACTCATAAAATACAGTGGAACGTCAGGTCTTAAATGGCTACACAGGGTAACTGAAATGGCCTGGGAGTCGGGACAGGTTCCATCAGACTGGACAAAAGCAGTAAGCACACAAATCTTTAAACATGGAAACAGAAAAGATTGTAACAACTACAGAGCTATCTCTTTAATCAGCGTTGTGGGTAAAATCTTCTCAGGTATTGTTGAAAGGAAAGTGCGAGTATTAGTTGCGGACCAATTGGATGAAAATCAGTGTGGGTTTAGCCTCTTAGAGGTTGTCAGGACCAGATCTTTAGCTTACGGCAAATAATGGGGAAGTGTCATGAGTGGAACAGGGAAGTGTATCTGTGCTTTATAGATCTGGAAAAGGCATATGACCGGGTTCCTAGGAGGAAGTTACTGTCTGTTCTACGAGATTATGGAATAGGAGGCAAACTTTTGCAAGCAATTAAAGGTCTTTACATGGATAGTCAGGCAGCAGTTAGAGTTGACGGTAAATTGAGTTCATGGTTCAGAGTAGTTTCAGGGGTAAGACAAGGCTGCAACCTGTCTCCACTGTTGTTCATATTATTTATGGATCCTATCTTGAAAACAATAGAATGGCTGGGTGAGATTAAGATATGTGAACACAAAATAAGCAGTCTTGCATATGCGGATGACTTAGTAGTGATGGCAGATTCGATTGAAAGTTTACAAAGTAATATTTCAGAGCTGGATCAGAAATGTAAGGACTATGGTATAAAGATTAGCATCTCCAAAACGAAAGTAATGTCAGTGGGAAAGAAATATAAACTGATTGAGTGCCAAATAGGAGGAACAAAGTTAGAACAGGTGGACAGTTTCAAGTACTTAGGATGCATATTCTCACAGGATGGCAACATAGTGAAAGAACTGGAAGCGAGCTGTAGCAAAGCTAATGCAGTGAGCGCTCAACTACGATCTACTCTCTTCTGCAAGAAGGAAGTCAGTACCAAGACTAAGTTATCTGTGCACCGTTCAATCTTTCAACCAACTTTGTTATATGGGAGCGAAAGCTGGGTGGATTCAGGTTACCTTATCAACAAGGTTGAGGTTACGGATATGAAAGTAGCTAGGATGGTTTCAGGTACTAGTAGATGGGAACAATGGCAGGAGGGTGTCCACAATGAGGAAATCATAGAAAAACTGGGAATGAACTCTATAGATGTAGTAGTCAGGATGAACAGGCTTAGATGGTGGGGTCATGTTATACGCATGGGAGAAGCAAGGTTACCCAAGAGACTCATTGGTTCAGCAGTAGAGGGTAGGAGGAGTCGGGGCAGACCAAGCAGAAGGTACCTGGATTCGGTTAAGAATGATTTTGAAGTAATAGGTTTAACATCAGAAGAGGCACCAATGTTAGCACTGAATAGGGGAACATGAAGGAATTTTATAAGGGGGCTATGCTCCAGACTGAACGCTGAAAGCCATAATCAGTCTTAAATGATGATGATGATGTATACTTGTTTTCTTCACTTTTCTCATCAATTTTTGGTGCAGAACCACAACAGTCACTATTTCTCTCTTCTCAAGTCACTCACAAAAAATATAAACTTTAGGGTGCGTTGATTCAACCGAAGTATTGAAACGAGAAACAAATCTCTTGCACACATTGTTCAAAGTGCAGCGAACTAATGTGACCAAATACACTGCCGGAAATAATATAACACCTCAACGACGGTTTTCACTGGAAAAAGAGTATAATATGTGCTTACTGAGAGGTTCTAGTGCTAGTGATTCGTTTGCCACGGTCAGCGGTTATCAGATGTCGCTCAAGAGGCTTGACTGTGCGCACTTGTAACCTCCGCCTTCCAAATCGGCCAACTGGATTGCTATATGATTGCCCGTCATCGCGTATGCCACATGAAATTTTACCGTAAGTAAGGCTCTCGTCACCGAAGGGAAATAATTTCGGTTAGTAGGAGGAAAGTGTACAACAGACCCTTCTGAAGGAAGGATCTATTCCAAAGCTAATCTCAATACTGATGATAATTTTGAAATTTCTGGTAATTTAGTGCAATCGCTCACGAGCCACACAGGGGGGAACAGGGTACCACGTAATATTTTTAATACAAAATACATCGATAACACACAAAAACTGATTAGCCAAAAAGAAGATATGTAAACGCTCGCCAGCCCACTACGGCGATAAATTTTGAGAATCTTAATAAAGGTAATGGGAAAGAAACTTAAGCAAATAATCTCTCACATGGCAATAGAAGGTTGTCACGCTTTTCCACAACACAACACAACAGTTCACGAGAAAATAAATGAATCAGAAAGCACTGAGCTTGCAGTCACTTACTCTGAAATACTAAATTTTGTAAATGAAGTTACTCGTTAAATAAATGACTAGAGGTAACTGAAACTTCGTTATGTAAAAATTTGACTTTCACTAACCTCAGTGTAAGACAAGCAATTTACTTTCGATTATCGGAGGACTGAATTCACTTTAAGCAAATGAAAAACTGATTTCAATTTTAATATAACAACAATACAACACATACCAAGTTATCAGAAGCCACTCACTAAGCTAAATACAGAATAAATGAAATTGCGCACTCTTAATTTGTGCTTTATCAAAAATGGTTCAAATGGCTCTGAGCACTATGGGACTCGTCTGCTGTGGTCATTAGTCCCCTAGAACATAGAACTACTTAAACCTAACGAACCTAAGGACATCACACACATCCATGCCCGAGGCAGTATTCGAACCTGCGACCGTAGCAGTCCCACGGTTCCGGACTGCGCGCCTAGAATGTGCTTTATCTTTAGTTATTAGCTTTGCCTGTGAAATTTTACGTTACGTTAAGTGAATGAAGTTAATACCCAGAACTGAAAATTTTTTAAGCCTCTGTTATGCAATACAAGACTGGATAGTTACTGGAGTAGAAAATTTATACTGATACAGGTCATTATCAAACAAACAAAGCTGGCAATAAATAGTTAATCAGTTTTCATATATTTACGACACTCGGTGATTACATGGAAAGGAATGGAACCCTCCTTGGTAGTACTGTACGAGGACGATGATAACGCAGGTGGCCTACAAGTTTTAACTATTGCAGGTTATTATTCAAGTTAGTCATATTTAGTGAAAGAAATGCCTCTGGGTAATGCCTCTAGAAGGTTAGTTACATTCCGTCACTTAACAGCCTTACGGTGTTGTAGCTGGGCGGACGACGACGAATGTAGCCGACGGCAATGTTGAGCTGCCCCTGCTGCTGCTGGTTGAGAACCATGAGTCGTCTCTAGAGCCACGGATAATTATGGGACAGACAACAGTTAGAACTGCAGATACCCCCGAGTGTCCACTCCTACCGTGCTCTCAATACTCACGGGTTATCGAATTCGGCGCGTCTACACTGGCGCGAGCATAGCTGCATACTGCGTCTGCAGGAGCGCCCAACAAACACTCTTTCATGACACAAGCTGCTCTGCTTCCCCTCTGCTCACAGCGCGACACAGGCTATCCATATGCAAAGATGAACAACGGCACAGCTACTGTCATTTCCTCGTTGCTATCGATATATTTAAATAAAGTCCCCCTGGCTATTACCCAGCAATTTACAATATTTACATTATAATTATAATCAATTATATACAGTCAGAATTATATGCACTTCATGTTAAATACAGTTTCTCTAACAAAGCCTACAGATTCACAAGTACAGTACATATTATCAACGCATATCAAACGCCGAAAACTTTTGGATGGTGCAGAAGGTACTAGGTCTACAACTTCGCTTCCGCCGTTTTTTTCTCGAAGTTCGAGACTTTATCGTGAAAAACGTACAAAAAATTTACGATCCAAAGTATTGGCCATCGTTGGCCATTGCTTTCTCCTATTTTTAGTACAGCGTATGAATCTCGCAGTGTATAAACTGGGCACCTTTTGGGCGAAACCATGAACCGATCCAATTTTGCACTTGTTCAAATGACCGCAAGTGCTAGTCAGCTAAGTCGTGTGTCATAGATCTAGAAAGGCGGCAGTCAGAGGGAGTAATATCTGAAGAATACAGCGGGTGTGGTAGAACTTCCCATTTTAACGATTCAGAGTATCTTTTGACGGTATTTTCGACATGGGGTCGTGCACTGTCATGCTGCAAAGTCATTTTTTCATGTCTATTGCTGTAGCGTGGCCGTTTGGCTTTCAGTGCTCGGCTCAAACACATCAATTGCTTTCGATAACGATCTCCTGTGATTGTTCCCATCGGTTGCAGTAGCTTCGAATGCTTTCTCCCTTTCACAACCATGCCGGTCTTCGAAGTCAAAATCACCATTCTTCAAGCATGGAAACCATTTTCTGCGAAATTCTGTCACTAACAGGTGTCTCATCATAGGTGTTATCCAGCTTTTTATGAGCGTCAGCCAGAAAACTAAAACCTCACGCAGATGACGAGAGTTGGGCTCATAAGTTGACGTATTCAGTTGAGTTTGTGATGCAATCAAAAATCGATTGATATTTTGATGGCGTTATGTTGTCAAATGCCTAAGCTTACTGTAGGACACTTATGACGAACGGCCTGCACCACTAATTTCCACTACTGCCGTCTATTGCAAAACGGCGGAAGCAAAGTTGTAGACGTAATATTTTATCTGAAATTTCAGTGTTACTTCCTCAGTTATTAGACTGCAGACAGTAACAATGCTGAGCTTATAGACAACTGCAACAGTGACTGCAGCATTCATTCTATTACACAACCGTGCCCCACCAACGAGCTCTTGTTTGTATTGAACAACTATGGACATTTGAACGGAGTCGCGTCGTGGGCCTCCATGAAGCTGTATGGACTTATCGACGAACTGTTGCACATGTTTGCCCACAATGTATCGGTGGTATGTTGCTGCTTTTAGCAGTAGTATGTGGAATATCCCACACCTGTAGACAAAATTCTTGAAGTCCAGATAGTACAGTCGGACGTCAAGATCGACTCATTGCTCGAGCAGCGGCGGCCGACCGAACATCGCCCAGGAAAGAAATCTGAGTAAATGTTGCACTTTCTGTGTCACCGAGGACTGCTGAGAACCAACTGTTTTTAGCAAGACTAAGATGACACGTTGTTCTGGCCAGGCAGCCACCGATACCAGGACACAGCCAAGCATGGCTACTGTGGTGCGGCGACATAGCCGACTGAAGGCTGTCGTCTTCAAAGATGGGAGTATGTTTTCTGTATGCGAGTGATGGACGTACACTTGTACGGCCTACTCTGGAGTGCATGCGCCCGCTATACACATGTCCCACCCCGGCCTTGATGCTGCGGGGATGGGGAGGGGGGAGGGGAGGCACCACATATAAATTACAATCACGTTTTGTGTTTCTGGAGGGTAAAGTAACCAGTACCTGCTACATTGCACCGCTTCCACGTGTTACAGCGATTTTTTCGACATGTAGCCGACGTGCTTTTTCAACAGGACAACGCACGTCCACATACTGTTGCTATTCCGAAATGTCCTCTTTGTGATGTTCAGCTACCGCCCTGGCTAGCACGACCACCAGAGCTCTTATCAGTTCAAAACGTATAGGATGTGACGGTGCGGGGTACTTGCTCGTTCTCCAGGGTCTGCAATAACCATTGCTGAATCGCAACAAAAGACACAAGATGCTTGGGACAGTCTATCGAAATACGCCATTTGGCACCTTTACAATCATTTGCATACCGGACAGTGGGTACACTGTGTATTGAAGGCATTGTCTAGATAGCATTCACATAGAGCATGTGGTTAAGTCCTAGCACCTATCCAGCCCAGTCTCATATCAGAGAAAGACAGTTAAACAAAATTATAAGCGCGTTTCTAGTTACAGATTCGTATTGCTTATCTAATTATGTGCTCTATTTATGTGCTCTTTTTTGAATACATACTTCATAGTAGGTACTGGGAGATGAAGCAGCTTGCACAGGATAGAGTAGCATGGAGAGCTGCATCAAACCAGTCTCAGGACTGAAGACAACAACAACAACAACACTTCATAGTACACGATCTCTAGGAATATCAGTTTGGCTTCCGTAAAAATATTGGAACACGTGAGGCAATACTGACCCTACGACTTATCTTAGAAGATAGATTAAGGAAAGGCAAACCCACAATTCTAGCACTTGTATATTTAAAGAAAGCTTTTGACAATGTTGACTGGAATACTCTCTTTCAAATTCTGAAGGTGGCAGGGGTCAAACACAGGAGTGAAAGGCTATTTACAATTTGTACAGAAACCAGATGGCAGTCATAAGAGTCGAGTGGCACGAAAGTGAAGCAGTGGTTAGGAAGGGAGTAAGACAGCGTTGTAGCCTATCCACGATGTTATTCAATCTGTATATTGCGTAAGCAGTAAATGAAACAAAAGATAAATTCGGAGTAGGTATTAAAATCCACGGAGAAGAAATAAAAACTTTGAGGTTCGCTGATGACATTTTAGTTCTGTCACAGACAACAAAGGACTTGGAAGTGCGGTTCAACGGAATGGACAGTTCCTTAAAACGAGGATATAAGATGAACATCAACAAAAGCAAGACGAGGATAATGGAATGTAGTCGAATTAAGTCGGGTGATGCTGAGGGAATTAGATTAGGAAATGAGACACTTAATGTAGTAAAGGAGTTTTGCTATTTGGGGAGCAAAATAACTGATGATGGTCGAAGTAGAGAGGATATAAAATGTAGACTGGCAATGGCAAGGAAAGCGTTTCTGAAGAAGAGAAATTTGTTGTTATCGGGTATAGATTTAAGTGTCAGGAAGTCGTTTCTGAAAGTATTTGTATGGAGTGTACCCATGTATGCAAGTGAAACATGGACGATATACAGTTTGGACAAGAAGAAATGGTTCAAATGGCTCTGAGCACTATGCCACTTAACTTCTGAGGTCATCAGTCGCCTAGAACTTAGAACTAATTAAACCTAACTAACGTAAGGACATCACACACATCTATCCCCGAGGCAGGATTCGAACCGTAGCGGTCGCTCGGCTCCAGAGTGTAGCGCCTAGAACCGCACGGCCACTCCAGTTGGCGGACAAGAACAGAATAGAAGCTTTAGAAATGTGGTGCTACACAAGAATGGTGAAGATTAGATGGGTAGATTACATAACTACTGATGAGGTATTGAATAGGACTGCGGAGATGAGAAATTTGTGGCACAACTTGACTAGAAGAAGGTATCGGTTGATAGGTCATCTTCTGAGGCATCAAGGGATCACCAATTTCGTATTGGAAGTTAGCGTGGAGGGTAAATATCGTAGAGGGAGATACACTAAGCAAATTCAGAAGGATGTAACTTGCACAGGATAGAGTAGCATGGAGAGCCGCATCAAACCAGTCTCTGGACTGAAGACCACAACAACAACAACAACAACACTTCATTCTAAAGTCGCCGTGTTGGAATATTGTTGCATAGGAATGCTGACTCTTCTCACCCCACTGTTTATCGTTACGCATTACCACATGCAACAGTTTGAATATGTATTTAGAAGCAGAAATCTAGCTTAGTGGCTTGGTGCTTACTATTGTGCTTTCGAGAACTCTGCAACAATATTACCAAGACGCGAGATAAGAGGAAATTTTGATTAGAGGCAGATAATTGTTTTACTTCACTTGCTCATTTAACATAAAGACAAGCTGCATTCATATCAGTTAATGTTCAGTTCGTATTAATTTCTGTTTAGTCAAAGTTTGGCATACGAGTTTAAGTACGGTAACAGTTTTTGGGGACATAGCTTTTGGTTGTTGTTGTTGTTGTTGTTGTTGTTGTTGTTGTCTTCAGTCCTGAGACTGGTTTGATGCAGCTCTCCATGCTACTCTATCTTGTGCAAGCTTCCTCATCTCCCACTACCTACTGCAACCTACATTCTTCTGAATCTGCTTAGTGTATTCATCTCTTGGTCTCCCTCTACGATTTATACCCTCCACGCTGCCCTCTAATACTAAATTGATGATCCCTTGATGCCTCAGAACATGTCCTACCAACCGATCCCTTCTTCTGGTGAAGTTGTGCCACAACGTTCTCTTCTCCCCAATCCTATTCAATACTTCCTCATTAGTTATGTGATCTACCTATATAATCTTCAGCATTCTTCTGTAGCACCACATTTCGAAAGCTTCTATTCTCTTCTTGTCCAAACTACTTATCGTCCATGATTCACTTCCATAATGGCTACACGCCATACGAATACTTTCAGAAATGACTTCCTGACACTTAAATCTATACTCGATATTAATAAATTTCTCTTCTTCAGAAACGTTTTCCTTGCCATTGCCAGTCTACATTTCATATCCTCTCTACTTCGACCATCATTAGTAATTTTGCTCTCCAAATAGCAAAACTCCTTTATTACTTTGTCTCATTTCCTAGTCTAATTCCCTCAGCATCATCCGATTTAATTTGACTACATTCCATTATCCTCGTTTTGCTTTTGTTGATGTTCATCTTATATCCTCTTTTCAAGACACTGTCCATTCCGTTCAACTGCTCTTCCAAGTCCTTTGCCGTCTCTGACAGAATTACAATGTCATCGGCGAACCTCAAAGTTTTTATTTCTTCTCCATGGATTTTAATACCTACTCCGAATTTTTCTTTTGTTCCCTTCACTGCTTGCTCACTATACAGAATGAATAACATGGGGGAGAGACTACAACCCTGTCTCACTCCCTTCCCAACCACTGCTTCCCTTTCATGTCCCTCAACTCATATAACTGCCATCTGATTTCTGTACAAATTGTAAATAGCCTTTCGCTCCCTGTATTTTACCCCTGCTACCTTCAGAATTTGAAAGAGAGTATTCCAGTCAACATTGTCAAAAGCTTTCTCTAAGTCTACAAATGTCAGAAACGTAGGTTTGCCCTTCCTTAATCTAGCTTCTAAGATAAGTCGTAGGGTCAGTATTGCCTCACATGTTCCAACATTTCTACGGAATCCAAACTGATCTTCCCCGAGGTCGGCTTCTACTAGTTTTTGCATTCGTGTGTAAAGAATTCGCGTTAGTATTTTGCAGCTGTGACTTATTAAACTGATAGTTAGATAATTTTCACATCTGTCAACACTTGATTTCCTTGGGATTGGAATTATTATATTCTTCTTGAAGTCTGAGGGTATTTCGCCTGTCTCATACATCTTGCTCACCAGATGGTAGAGTTTTGTCAGGACTGGCTCTCCCAAGGCCGTCAGTAGTTCTAATGGAATGTTGTCTACTCCGGGGGCCTTGTTTCGACTCAGGTCTTTCAGTGCTCTGTCAAGCTCTTCACGCAGTATCGTATCTCCCACGCAGTGACATACTTTTGCAACCGGTTGACTGTATTACACAGATAATGACCAACAACATGCTTGCGGATCACAGTATGGGCCAAAATTGTAGACTGGCTATTCTCACCTCTTACGACAAAACTACCGGGCATTTATGTGTTTCTATCAAGAACGTAATTAATTTTATTACAGTTCTCTGTCTGTTAGTGGTCTATGCTCTCCCACTGTTCCTTTCATTTATCAATTTACTTGCCTCGGCAGAAGAATTACCTTCTCTAAGAAAAGTTGTCTCATATGTTCACGGTCCATGGAGCAGGATATTACCAGGTATGATTATTTTAATTTGTAGGTAGGGGAAACGATGACAGGCAGATCTCCTAGCTTTTCTTATTTCAGTCCAGAAGCAACAAGAAATGCATCCAGTGATAAAGCAGCGTATGCGAGGCAATTGTCTAACATTTCTGAAATGGACTGACCCGTCCAGAATCCCGACCTGAATCCAATTGCCATCATTGGGATGAATTAGGACGTAGTTTTCTCTCCGGAACCCAGCGTCCAATGTTACAACATTCTCTGGTTTCGTCTCTTTTGAGGCCAAAAGGGCTGCCACTCTCCACCACATTCAGAGAATTCACTGAAAGTGTCCCCAGAAGAATTAAAGCCGCCATAAAGGAGAAGGGTGGACGCACTCATTAGGTGTTTAGATATTTTTGATCAGAGATTAGATTAGTACTTGTCCCATACGTCATGAATACGACACTTCGTAATGGTGTGGAACGTGTCAGGTTAATAAAACGTGTCTCTACAAGATATTACATTATCAAAATATTACATGACACTCAATAATTTTAATTTTTTTGTGGCGGTTGGGAAATTACCCACTTGCTATACCCAAAAATTCATCTAATGAGTAGAAGGATTTGTCATTAAGAAATTCTTTTAATTTCCTTTTAAATGCTATATGGCTATCTGTCATACTTTTGATGCTATTAGGTAAGTGACCAAAGACTTTTGTGACAGCATAATTTACCCTCTTCTGAGCCAAAGTTAGATTTAACTGAGTAGGGAAGATCATCCTTTCTCCTAGTGTTGTAGCCATGTACACTACTATTATTTTTGAATTCGTTCGGACTGTTAATAACAAATTTCGTAAGTGAATATATATATATATATATATATATATATATATATATATATATATATATATATATATATATATATATTCCTGGAAATTGAAATAAGAACACCGTGAATTCATTGTCCCAGGAAGGGGAAACTTTATTGACACATTCCTGGGGTCAGATACATCACATGATCACACTGACAGAACCACAGGCACATAGACACAGGCAACAGAGCATGCACAATGTCGGCACTAGTACAGTGTATATCCACCTTTCGCAGCAATGCAGGCTGCTATTCCCCCATGGAGACGATCGTAGAGATGCTGGATGTAGTCCTGTGGAACGGCTTGCCATGCCATTTCCACCTGGCGCCTCAGTTGGACCAGCGTTCGTGCTGGACGTGCAGACCGCGTGAGACGACGCTTCATCCAGTCCCAAACATGCTCAATGGGGGACAGATCCGGAGATCTTGCTGGCCAGGGTAGTTGACTTACACCTTCTAGAGCACGTTGGGTGGCACAGGATACATGCGGACGTGCATTGTTCCGTTGGAACAGCAAGTTCCCTTGCCGGTCTAGGAATGGTAGAACGATGGATTCGATGACGGTTTGGATGTACCGTGCACTATTCAGTGTCCCCTCGACGATCACCAGAGGTGTACGGCCAGTGTAGGAGATCGCTCCCCACACCATGATGCCGGGTGTTGGCCCTGTGTGCCTCGGTCGTATGCAGTCCTGATTGTGGCGCTCACCTGGACGGCGCCAAACACGCATACGACCATCATTGGCACCAAGGCAGAAGCGACTCTCATCGCTGAAGACGATACGTCTCCATTCGTCCCTCCATTCACGCCTGTCGCGACACCACTGGAGGCGGGCTGCACGATGTTGGGGCGTGAGCGGAAGACGGCCTAACGGTGTGTGGGACCGTAACCCAGCTTCATGGAGACGGTTGCGAATGGTCCTCGCCGATACCCCAGGAGCAACAGTGTCCCTAATTTGCTGCGAAGTGGCGGTGCGGTCCCCTACGACACTGCGTAGGATCCTACGGTCTTGGCGTTCATCCGTGCGTCGCTGCGGTCCGGTCCCAGGTCGACGGGCACGTGCACCTTCCGCCGACCACTGGCGACAACATCGATGTACTGTGGAGACCTCACGCCCCACGTGTTGAGCAATTCGGCGGTACGTCCACCCGGCCTCCCGCATGCCCATTATACGCCCTCGTTCAAAGTCCGTCAGCTACACATACGGTTCACGTCCACGCTGTCGCGGCATGCTACCAGTGTTAAAGACTGCGATGGAGCTCCGTATGCCACGGCAAACTGGCTGACACTGACGGCGGCGGTGCAAAAATGCGGCGCAGCTAGCGCCATTCGACGGCCAACACCGCGGTTCCTGGTGTGTCCGCTGTGCCGTGCGTGTGATCATTGCTTGTAAGCCCTCTCGCAGTGTCCGGAGCAAGTATGGTGGGTCTGACACACCGGTGTCAATGTGTTCTTTTTTCCATTTCCAGGAGTATATATATATATGTTGTAAGTAGGCTGTTTATTGTAAGTAGGCTGTTTAAGTTTTTTTATTGGTAACGCCGCCGCCATGTAGCGCTCTGTATGAAAATCACTGGCTGTGCAGTGTGCAGTCTGTGGCTGGTTGGCATTGTTGTAATACTCGCCATTGTAGTGTTGTTCAGCGGCAGCTGGATGCTAACAGCGCGTAGCGTTGCGCAGTTGGAGGTGAGCCGGCAGCAGTGGTGGACGTGGGTAGAGAGATGGCGGAGTTTTGAAATTTGTAAGAATTGGTGTCATGAAGTGATATATATGACTACTAAGGTAAATACATTGTTTGTTCTGTATTAAAATCTTTCATTTGCTAACTATACCTATCAGCAGTTAGTGCCTTCCGTAGTTTGAATCTTTTATTTAGCTGGCAGTAGTGGCGCTCGCTGTGTTGCAGTAGCTTGAGTAACGAAGATTTTTGTGAGGTAAGTGATTTGTGAAACGTATAGATTAATGTTAATAGGGCCATTCTTTCGTAGGGATTTTTGGAAGTCAGAATGCGTTGCGCTAAAAATATTGTGTGTCAGTTTAAGCACAGTCTTGTATAATTTTTCAAAGGGGACGTTTCAATATATATAATGAGGCTACAGTGAAGATTTCTAGCTCTTTAAAGGTGTGTCTTGGATGAGCTCCAGCACTTATTCTGATTACACGCTTTTGTGCAATGAACACTCTTTTACTCAATGATGAGTTACCCCAGAATATGATGCCATACGAAAGCAGAGAATGAAAATAGACGTGGTAAGCTAATTTACTCAAACGTATATCGCCAAAATTTGCAACGACCCCAATAGCATAAGTAGCTGTACTCAAACGTTTCAGCAGATCCTCAATGTGTTTTCTCCAGTTCAACCCCTCATCAGTGCATACACCTAGAAATTTTGAATAGTCTATCTTAGCTACCGGTTTCTGATCGAAGCCTATATTTATTAATGGTGTCATTCCATTTACTGTTTGGAACTGTATATACTGTGTTTTGTCAAAGTTTAATGAGAGCTCAATGATTTTCTGAAAAACATCGCTTACAATTTCACCAGTTAATTCTTGTCCGTGGGGTGTGATAGCTATACTTGTATCATCGGCAAAAAGTACCGGCTTTGCATCTTCGTGAATATAGAATGGCAAGTCATTAATATATATTAAGAACAGCAGAGGACCCAAGACCGAACCTTGCGGCACCCCATTCTTGATTGTTCCCCAGTTTGAGAAATCACCAGTTTTTTTGCATATTATGTGAATAACTTATTTCAACTTTCTGCACTCTTCCAGTTAGGTATGATTTAAACCATTTGAGCACTGTCCTATCATACCACAGTACTTGAGCTTATCTATAAGTATTCCATAATTTACACAATCAAAAGCCTTCACGGAGCAGTCAATTACACATACAAATAATAAACCCAACACATCGTTTGGAAATAATCACATAGTAACGCATCACACGCGTGACAACGAGGGGAATATGAAGTTTTGAATTTGTGTTATCGGAAAGTGCATTATAGTGCTGCTGGGTATGTATCGCGTAGTTTATTTGTGAAGAGCTCATTGCTTTATGTCGCATTGTGAAATCGCAGCTCTGCAATGCAAATTCAGAGAGCTTTGTATTTCGCAGCTGTAACACGGCAAAAAAATAAAAGTTGGTATCTCAATGAAGGCTCACAGCGACTAGAAAACTAGGACTTGAGTAAGCAAATGGCGATAGCCCCAGGTCATAATGGGTCGCGCGGCGCAGCGAAAACGTGATGCGGAATGTTAATGCACATACTTAAAGCGATTACATGCGCGAAAATTTGCGTACCAGCCTCATTAATATTTAACCAAAAGGGTGGATTTCAATAAATTAGCATTAATAACGACATCGCTTATGGAAGCGTCTGCGTCGCGATGCATATTATGTTTGGAAGCCTGCAGTCGAGAGTGCTTGGGCCGTCCTTGTTATAGGCGGCCAGGCTCCAAAGGCACAGGGTTTAGTTGGCTGTCTGTCCTTGGCAGCGCTGTCTCCTATAATCACACTGTGTGTTGTAGACCAACGGGTACATACTCTAAGTCTTGTTGCGGTGTGTGGTTGAGGTTCCAAGGAGTACCAGCCTCATTTTCCTCCTCTTGTCCCATTCGTGACTAGTACGCTGGATAAGCTCGAATTATTGTCATTTTACGATCGTGGTAACTTCGAGAGTAGTATTTGAGAGAAAGCAACATTCTGATTGTACTACTTGGGCACATTGAACTATGAGAACGCGGTCAACCGCGGTATGTGATGCCTGCCTTGTAACGTCTCCAACTGACTTTGAGCAGCTTTCCAATGATGCTCTCTCGCTGATCGAATAAAATCCATCACCTACGCTGCTGTTCTCTGAACATCCTCTATCACTGACGGTTCCAGACAGCCCAATTTTATGGAAGCGACACTTGGTAGTACGGACATGTGGACACATGGGTGAAAAATTCATTGGGCTACACTACATTGTAATCTTCGTACAAAAATCTTCAAAAATAATCACAGTAATTCTAACATACTAGGTGGTCCGTACATGTAGAACCACACTCCTTAAACAAAACGTGTGAATAAACAGAAATTTAAAGTTAAGTAACTTGAGATGGGGCCAACGGCCTTGCCTTGCAGCAGTGATAACCGAAGTTAAGCGCTCTCCTGCTTGACTAGCTCTGGGGACCACCCTTGTCTGCCGAGCGAAATTGGCAAGCGGGGTGCACTGATGTTCAGTAAGGCCAAGTGAGAAGCTACTTCATTGAGAAATAGCGACTCCTGTCACGAAAGCTGTCAACGGCCGGGAAAGCGGTGTGCTTATCACGTGCCCCTTCATAGCGGCATCCAGTCACGCTTATTGGCTGAGGATGACAAGGTGTTCGGTCGGTACCACTGGGCATTCCGAAGCATACTCAGGACGCCGTCCTTTCTTAAGCCAACATTTTCATCTCACAATAGTATAACGTTTCAATCTTTTGTTGGCTATGTTCCAATCTCCGTCTGCCCTTACAGTATTTACCCTCTGCAGCCCTCACTAGTACATTGTTTGTTATCTCCTGACGTCTTAACACATATGCTATCATCTGGTCCGTTCTTCTTGCCAGAGTTCTCGGTATGTTTCTTTTCTCGCTCATTATGCAGAGAACCTCTCCTTTTTTCCCAGTCATCCAGTTCGCAAACACTTCGATTCTCTTCCTTTCGGGTTTTCCCACGGTCCACAGTTCATTTCCGAACAGTTCTGTACTCTAAACGTGCGTTCTCAAAAATTTCTATCTCAAACTAAGTCGACTGTTCGATACTTGTATATTTGTTTGGCCAGAATTTTTTCATTCCATCCTGCGTGTGGTGAGGGTGGCCACATCTTTGGTGCTTACTCTACTTTAGATAATGCTGTTGGGATTCTATTCGTTTTGCTTTTTGCCTTCATTCCTGATTGTTATTTCTATATCTTATGTTCTGTTTCTATTATTAACTATCTCTTCAGGGGAGGGATTATTCAAAACGGTTCAAATGGCTCTGAGCACTATGGAACTTAACATCTGTGGTCATCAGTCCCCTAGAACGTAGAACTACTTAAACCTGACTAACCTAAGGACATCACACATATTCATGCCCGAGGCAAGATTCGAACCTGCGACAGTAGCAGCAGCGCGGTTCCGGACTGAAGCACCTAGAACCGCTCGGCCACATCGACCGGTGGAGGGATGGCATTTACACGTGCGCTAAGGGAAAACTCTCAAATCCCAATGAGCTTGTTGTCCTACGCTGATTTCTTATTATTATATTAGTTATACTTCACTTTCTAAATTTCATAGTAAACTTTGCAGAAGCCACGTAGAGTTGTTGGAGTATGTTTGATATTTGTATTGGTTTTCAATCTGCATGAATTCAGTATTTGCTGTCGTTGGATATTTAAAGGTTGGAATATTTATAATGGTGGTGCTTTTAGTTCGCAGCTCGATGGTAAGGTTAGGTTGATTGTGGCTGCTTTCTCCCGCTTTCGTTGACGGTTCTGTCAATTGTTTTTGTGGCGGTATTACGTTCGTTTGATAGTAGGCTGTGTCGTTTCTTGTGCCTAGGCGTTCAACCCCTCCCAGGATCGGTACGATGTTCGAATGCTTTTGTTGGTAAGAAGAAGAAGAAGAAGAAGAAGAAGAAGAAGAAAAAAAACGCTGTACGAGATTTACATTGGGAAGTCATTCCGTATCCCCATTATTAACCTCATCTTGAGGCCTTAGATTTTCACCGTTTCTGTTCCCTATCGAAAAGCCTTCAGAGAAATTCGTTCTCGGGTGAAAATGCGATCCGAACATGGCTCGATGAGTTCTTCCCCACACATGAACGTGATTTCTACAACGCAGAATCCAGAAGCAATCCCAGCGTTGGCAAAATGTTGTAAACAATTAAGGAGAACATATTGTTGATGATTGCCTGTTACGCGTATCAAATCAAACGGCTCTGAGCACTATGGGACTAACTTCTGAGGTCATCAGTCCCCTAGAACTTAAAACTACTTAAACCTAACTAACCTAAGAACATCACACACATCCATGCCCGAGGTAGGATTCGAACCTGCGACAGTAGCTGTCGCGCGGTTCCAGACTGTAGCGCTTAGAACCGCTCGGCCACTTCGGCCGGCAATGCGTATCTCTTGTGTTAATTAAATGTATGGAAAAACGCTACGAACTTACGCATCAACACGGTACTCACGAGGGCTGTTATGTACATGTATGAAGTAGTGAAATGTGGTCGAACACCTCTTTTGAGCAGGAAATCCCTATTTAAATGTGCTAGTTCGTCTTTCATGTCCTCATTACATCGCCAATCACTGGTTGTTTTGCTTCTTAAAAATTATAAATCAGACAAAAAATGGATGCATCTTATAGTTGTTTGTTACTTAGCCATTTATTGTAGATTCGTGTCGTAATGAATCGACTGTGATCAAGAGACGTTTTTATAAATCGTTACCTATTAGTGCATGTCTCTGAGGGCCTGTACCAATGAATTTCCTCTGCTTAGCGCTCCCCATTTGGTTTCAGCGTTCCGTCATCCTCGTCTCTTTATCAGCAGACGAGCCCCTCCGTGGCGGCGCTCCAGAGGCCGTTTAAACCCTTTGTACGGGCCGAGGCTCACAATCTGACCCAGTCTCCTAGGCGTTTATTTATAACGCGCCTCTTTTCACGCCTCCTCCTCTGTGTCGCTCTGCACGGCCGTCCGTTTGTACACACACGCGGGCACATTTCTCGTCTCGCGAACAATGCCTGGGCTGACAGAGGTGGCCTCCCTTCTGCTCGTCCTCTCCCTCCCCTTCGTCCTTTTCTTTCTTTTTTATTTTTATTTTGAAGTCATTCATCCGTCTGCGAGCGGTCTTTAAAGGGCGAAGGAGAGCAGCCGCCATCGATCCGGAAGCTATTGTGCGCACCTACTTGTCGGCGGGGGCACTCGTCACGTCGGTCGAAAAGAGGGACCCGCGGACAGGAGTCTCTTTCCGGCTGAAGCTCTCAGACGCAGCGCGGCAGTTTACCGGCATGCGACGCGCCAGGAGAGACATTAGTCGTGGTGGCTGTCGTTTCTTGTAAGGATTCTTCGGCTTAATGCACGTCGTTTTTGAGTTACTTCTCTATACATTCAGCTAAGCTGTTCTCAGAAATTACGTCAAGTGTTTAAGATATCGTAGTTCTGTTTTCACCCAAAAGAATTGTCAAAACTCATCGCTAATGGAGTTTTACTATCTTTTCAGAGCTATCTTATTTACAGAGTTACCAGCATCAACTTTCCTTTATCAAATAGAACTGTGGATATTTCTATTATCATAGCTGCAAATAATGAATTTTTGAAATGAAACTGATTGCTTTCTTACGCGGGAGGTCGTAATTTACACCCAAATAAAGATATATAGGCAAAAAAGGGGGCACAGAGGGAATGTAGCTTTTGTTCTCTTTGAGTAAAGAGACCATACGTCCCTCTTTGGGCGGGACAGTCCCGCTTTCGGGCTGTCTGTCCCGTCGTCCCCAGCCGAAGTAAAAAAGGTCCGCTTTTGCAAACAGATCAAACGATAACTGATAGGACGCATCCTCTACTTGCCTGTATTCATTACATTCGAAACGTGCGGGAGACGGCGGTGGCGCTGGTGGCGTGTAGAAGAGAGAGCGAGTAACACGAGAGAGCGAGACAGATGCTGCCGCTCAACTCCACTAACAATCACAACGCGCGAGTGTGAACTTCAGCATTGTTTGGCGTTAGTTCGTGTTGGAATGTTCGAGCGCACGTGCACGATCAAACAGCTCATTCAACGTTTTCGTGTTTGTGTGTTTGTAACATTACAAAAGTGCCTAAACGCAGGCGTACCTTTGATATTACATTGCAAAATAAGTATCCATGTAAAAAAAGGAGTTCTGCATCAAATGTGTTGAAAGAAAAACCTAGATGTTCTACCTTTAAACGCAGAAAACGGCTGAGAACTTTCTCAGATTTCATCTGCGTGTAAACAGAATTATGATTACCTTAAATGTATTCGAAAATTTATGAGCTTAGCTAAATTATCTTGTATATTAAACGGAAGATAACGAGGAATTTCGTAAGTCATAAAGAGTGTCACAGAGTGACAAAATTTTGATTTTCAACGCCAGTTCGAAGGCTTTTATCCTGGTGAACTCGTCTCCACGTAGGGCAGTGTCAAATATTAACTACGATGCTTGTATTTTTACCGCTTTTGCAACATGGTACTAAGAACGAAGAATGTTTGTGTTCTGTATTTCTAATTTTCAATTTTAACTGAACGACTCGGCCGAAAAAAGTCTACCCGATACAAGTCACAGATGACCCGGCGAGCTAGCCGTGAGATTATCGGGCAGAAAATCGGCTTCGGCCAACTGCTATTGGGTGTAGTTCTTTAATTCTTAAAAATAAACTCTATTATTTGACCTGTAGTTAATATCAGTTCCTTTTCGGAATGGATGCAAGTTGTTGTCTTTTCTCTGAGATTTATACTTAGTTTGATTTATACTTAGTTTCTGGTTTACCTTTGTGATTCTGTAATTCAACAAATGCTATAACATAATTTATAACAAGCCAACAATATAATGTATAAATATTTGAAATACTAGAGTTGAAGTAATGAGTGAGCATGTTTGATTTATATACAATTATACGTTATTAGATTGCGAGAGACTGACAACCACATTACAAAAAGGAGCACTAATGGGTAACACACAATATTCAATAAAGAACTGATTTAATAACATCATTATTCAAATCGTCCCGTCATGCCAAGCCTTTTATTCGACACTGTACTAATAAAGAATTGAAATTCAAACTTACAGTTTACTAAACTGAAGGAAAGGATACTAAAGAGTAATGGACGTACTATGCGTTACGGCTACTAAAATTGTTCCCTTGTTTTTTTTTTAGGATTGATTTGGAAGTAAAAAAAACTTTCAATAGGACTGATACAGAAAAAAATCATATTTGGACTCTAACTTTTATATCCACTTTGAGGGCAGGAGAAAATGGTTCAAATGGATCTGAGCACTATGGGACTTAACATGTGTGGTCATCAGTCCCCTAGAACTTAGAACTACTTAAACCTAACTAACCTAAAGACATCACACACATCCATGCCCGAGGCAGGATTCGAACCTTTGACCGTAGCAGCCGCACGGTTCCGGACTGAGCGCCTAAAACCGCACGGGTACCGCGGCCGGCGAGGGCAGGAGAAACTGATTAACTACCAATGTAATTAGAGCAATGCGGATGTGTTGTGGATTACGCATTTAAGGGAGTTCCTTAACGTTATTCAGAGCTGCTATATAATCGCAGAGCCAGGAGTAAATGCAGACATCACATGTTACTTATATCATGGTAATGAGTGACACATAGCCGTACCAGCGCCAATACATCGAGCCATCCTACGGGAATAGTGTCTCAACAAGCAGTGCATAGTACTGCACAAAGAACACGTGATTGCGTTGTGATAGCGTAACTCACTAAATTAAGTTACCAGCTCAAGTATCTCCGGGATTTCAGATGTCTGTTTGAAAACTGAAGACATAACGATTATCGACACGTATCACTGAACAGAGCATCCCTCCATGTTTTTAGCCCACATCGTAGGTGCTCAATATGGGCACCCTTTGCGGCACAGTAAACATCAGTATGTGTGTGCAATTCGTTGAGATCGCTGATGTTTGCTGCCTGGGAATGTGCAACAGCAGACTGCATAGGAAATCTGTTCATTGACTATCTGTGGGCTTAAATTAATTCGAAGCCATAAGACCGATGATTTTTCTACATGTTCTGACGCCTGCCCCCTATTCATCGAAGTGGTACACTGTTGTATTACTCACAGCGCGTATAAGGAATCGAAACTCCAGAGAGTTGCTCTATCAGGTGATGTGTGTCATTTTTCTACAAGTCATATAGTTTTTTGCTCAGTCGTCTGAAGCTTCAGCGGTACTTATTAACAACCCTTCTGAAAACAAGGAAAACTGTTTATGCACGCAGTTTACACGGCAGTATCGCTCACCTGAGCATCCCACTTTAGGCTTCTCTATGGTTTACATACGATTCCAGATGAGTGAGCCGGCCGGGGTGCCCGAGCGGTTCTAGGCGCTACAATCTGGAACCGTGCACCGCTACGGTCGCAGGTTCAAATCCTGCCTCGGGCATGGATGTGTGTGATGTCCTTAGGTTAGTTAGGTTCCATTAGTTGTAAATTCTAGGGGACTGATGACCTTAGACGTTAAGTCCTATAGTGCTCAGAGCCATTTGAACCAACCAGATGAGTGATGGAATGGGTCACAGCATCTGCTCATTTCTAGAGAGAACTGAGTCGTCAGCGATCAATATATTAATAGGACCGACCCTACGTTGTCAACCACAGACACACATCAAAAAAGTCAGTGGCCCTTTTCCACTCCTTGTTACTTTCATTTCTGTTGGACACTGACTGTCCAGTACAACATACTTACAGGGGATGGTCAAAAAATTGGAATCACCAAAAACACAATAGGTTTCCTTGCCTAATACGGAGTAGGAAAACTGTTTGCATTGAAAACAGGTCCCTGTCGTCTCGGAATAGAAAAAAGTATATATTTCTCGATTTTTGGTTTCACTTTTATACCATTATTCCATCAACATAGTGGTAAGCTTAGGTAACGATGATTGAGTTGGACACCTGTCACGCAACATTCTCTCCAAAACAGACCGCAAATGCTCAATACTCTTCGAATAACCATCACGGCGGAACAAACATTGTACACTGGAATTGACCTAATCAGCCAAAATAGCCACAAAATTGTTGGAAGTATTGCGACCCTGTAGACTAATCATGAGGCCCATGGAACTTCATCACGATATATCAGCTCAAATCGTCACCGAATCCAGGCCATGTTTTACTCTTGGGACGTGGAAACGGTGGGCAACAAGGCTCATCCGACCAAAAGACTTTTCTCCGTAGTCCAGGCTTCATTGCTTCAGTGCTACGTTCTCCTGTTAACGGGCATCTGCATCGCTGATGAGTAGTATAATTCCCTGCTTATCGAGGTCCTCAACTATCAGTTTTTCACTGCGTTTTGCAGCTGTCGTCCCCCAATTTTTCGTGAGAATCCTGTTCAATAGAAGGCAACGGGCTTGCCGCATTGGATACACCGATACGCGTCAGATCACCGAAGTTAAGCGCTGTCGGGTCTGGCGGGCACTTGGATGGGTGACCATCCGGGCCACCATACGCTGTTGCCATTTTAAGGAGTGCACTCAGCTTCGTGATGCTAAATGAGGAACTACTTGACCGAATAGTAGCGGCTCCGGTCGAAGAAAACCATCATAACGACCGAGAGAGCGATGTGCTGACCACAAACCTCTCCTATCCGCACCCACCTTGAGGATGACACGGCGGTCGGATGGTCCCGATGGGATACTTGTGGCGTAAAGACGAAGTGAGTGCTCTCCAATAGACTGTCTGAGACGCTCACTCAACACACACATTCGTCCGCGTTTTGTCTTGGTAGATAATGTTCTTTCGATTCCCTGTATGCGCTATAAATCTCCGATATGGTGCCTGTTGAAACAGCAAACACTTCGGCTGCCTTGGTTAATGAAGCACACACCATCCGAACAGCACGATTTGCCCACTTTCGGATTCATTTAGCTACGACATAGACTCACAACTGCACGGAACTCTATTCTGATCACCACCGACACTTACATCATATTGAGAACGTTACATCCGTGCCGTTCTTGATTAAGTACCACGGCACAACCCACACGCCGAAATAACATCTGATTGTGTTCAAGCATGCATTTCTCTCTGTAGTCCTACATTTTTGTCCAATTCATGTAATTCTACGAAAATGCAATGAACAGTCAATATATGTGCAGGTACACCATACAACCGTACGAACGCCTTTCGCAAACGAATGAAGACGGAAATAATCTGTTCTTCTGTTTAAAGCGTTCCGAGGATACCGTGTATGAATACAGAAGATTGTGGTTCACATGAGTGGTTTTTCCTGATTTCGCAGGGTTTAGTTGTAACTGCTGTAATATGGCATAATTATAATGTGTTGGAGAGACAAGTATGCACGGCGGAAATATCTCAGGAAACAAAATGATTATAACTAAAATTGTTTAAATTTAGCCTGTACAACTACCAGAAACCGCGTTTTTAAAATGCCTTATGCGTTTCGTTTTGTTGATATCAAATACTCTCATTGGACCCCAATAAAACGCATTTACAATTTGTTTGCTTTCAGATGTTAATCAGCTAGTCATAATTCACTACTGTCTATTAAAATTGCTACACCACGAAGATGACGAGCTACAGACGAGAAATTTAACCGACAGGAAGAAGATGCTGTGATATGCAAATGATAAGCTTTTCAGAGCATTCACACAAGACAGAAGCCGGTGGCGACACCTACAACGTGCTGACACGAGGAAAGTTTCCAGCCGATTTCTCATACACAAACAGCAGTTGGCCGGCGTTGCCTGGTGAAATGTTGTTGTGATGCCTCGTGTAAGGAGGAGAAATGCGTACCATCACGTTTCCGACTTTGATAAAGGTCGGATTGTAACCTATCACGATTGCGGTTTATCGTATCGCGACATTGTTGCTTGCGTTGGTCGAGACCCAACGACTGTTAGCAGAATATGGAATCGGTGGGTTCAGTGTGGTAATACGGAACGCCGTGCTGGATCCCAACGGCCTCATATCAGTAACAGTCGAGATGACAGGCATCTTATTCGCATCGCTGTAACGGATCGTGCATCCACGACTCGATCCCAGAGTCAACAGATGGGGACGTTTGCAAGACAACAACCATCTGCACGAACAGTTCGACGACGTTTGCAGCAGCATAGGCTATCAGCTCGGAGACCATGGCTGCGGTTACCCTTGACGCTGCATCACAGACAGGAGCGCCTGCGATGGTGTACTCAACGGCGAACCTGCGTGCACGAATGGCAAAACGTCATTTTTTCGGATGAATCCAGGTTCTGTTTACAGCATCATGATGGTCGCACCCGTGTTTGGCGACTTCGCGGTTAACGCACATTGGAAGCGTGTATTCGTCATCGACATACTGGTGTATCAACCCGCGTGGTGGTATGGGGTGTCAATGGTTACACATATCGGTCACCTCTTTTTCGCATTGACGGCACTTTGAACAGTGGATGTTACATTTGAGATGTGTTACGACCCGTGGCTATACCCTTCATTCGATCCCTGCGAAACCCTATATTTCAACAGGATAATGCACGACCGCATGTTGCAGGTCCTGAACGGGCCTTTCTCGATACAGAAAATGTTCGACTGATGGCCTGGCCAGCACATACTCCAGATCTCTCACCAATTTATAAGGTCTGGTCAATGGTGGCCGAGCAACTGGCTCGTCACAATACGCCAGTCACTACTCTTGATGAACTGTGGTATCATGTTGAAGCTGCATGGGCAGCTGTACCTGTACACGCCATCCTAGCTCTGTTCGACTCAATGAGCAGGCGTATCAAGGCCGTTATTAGTGCCAGAGGTGGTTGTTCTGGGTACTGATTTCTCAGAGTCTATGCACCCAAATTGAGTGAAAATGTAACACATGTCAGTTCTAGTATAATAGATTTGTCCAATGAATACCGTTTTATCATCTTCATTTCCTCTTGGTGTAGCAATTTTAATGGCCAGTGGTGTAAATGCTGAAGTGTGATTTTTGACGTATGATTTTCGCCCTTGTACATTTTTGACGTACCAGACCCATACTCCCTTTGGCACTGATGGTTTTTTCTCGCTCTCACATCATTTTCCAATTTTCATATGTCTTCATGTGAAACACAACACAGAGTAATACCACAAGTGATTATTTATATACTACCGGCTCAATGTGTCGTTTTTGTGAATGCAATGTTGCCAACTTCAACACTAGTTTTGGTTTTCATTTGATATAAATATATTTCCTCCGTGTGTGGATTTTCATATGTCTGTTGCGTCATTTTAAATAATCTTACCTTATTGCGTATTTAGTATGTAAGGAGAATGAAGGAGTAGTGTGGGAGTTTATTTAAACTGAGAACTGATTCAAGACGAGGAGGAGAGGAAGGGGGTCAAAGACAGTGAACAGTTAATGTAAAATTGGGGAAGCGAGATTGAGCTGCTAATGAGATGGAGAAAAAGGAGAGGGGGAGAGAGAGAGGTGAAATGATGGGGGGAGAGGGGGAGCGAGTTAATGAGTGCATGAGTGAGGGGAGAAAAAAAGAGAGAGAGAGAGAGAGAGAGAGAGAGAGAGAGAGAGAGAGAGAGAGAGAGAGAGAGAGAGAGAGAGAGAGAAAGGTGGTGGGGGGGGGGGGGGGAAGAGAGAGACAGAGAGAGAGATTTTTTTTATTTTATTTGTTCAAGGATTTTGTGTAGCATCTGGTTTGCAATACTTATCTTGTTTCTGAGTAGCTTATTTTGTGTTTTGTGATAGCATTATTGAAACGTCAGATGTCGTTTTTACTTATTTGTGTGATGCTCATATCTTTTTCCATCGTGCTATGTCTTTGACGCCAACAGTTTTACCGCGGTGGTAACACCGATCCCGTCAGATTACTTAAGTTAATCACTATCCGGCTTAGGTAGCACATGGATGGGTGACTGTCTACGTCTATTGAGCGCGGTTGGCAAGCAGGGTGCATTCAGTCCCTGTAGGACCCATTGAGGGGCTACTTGATTGAGAAGCAGCATCGCCGGTCACGAAATTTGACAATGGTCGGGAGAGCGATGTGCTGACCACACGCCTTTCCATATCCGCGAGCAGTGACGCCTATCGGTTGAGCATTACACGACGGTTGGTCGGTACCGTTGGGCCTTTCAACTCCTTTTCCGGCGGAGTTATGTCTCTGATATTTTGATATTTCTGTGTAAGGTGGATTGCAAATTTGGGTACTTTGCGTTGTATTTCCATGCCCTGATACGTTCTGGTGTCGAATGTCCTGCCCGTCAGCCCCATGTAAATTTGTCACAAGAAAAAAAAAAATGAGGAACTGATTTTAATCACATACCTACATGGTCCACTTCTCTTCGTCCGTCTAGCACAGTGATGGACAGACCATAGGCAAAGCGGGGTTTGGTACAGTGTTGCGGAGAGGTGGCAGGCATACCAGGACAGCCAGCAGGCAGCAGGCAGCAGGCAGCAGCGGCCCGAAGGCGGATGCGATAGGGATCGGGCGCGCTTCCGCCGGCCGTGAACATGTTATTGCGCTTATCTCGGGAATTATGCACGAGCCGCAGGCCGCAGCGCAGACACTGCCGCGGCCGTTGTTTGCAGAATTACACAAGACTGGCCGCATCACGGGCTTAAACGCATTATTTACAGAATCACGTGCGCCCGAATGCGCCCGTTCTCCGTCGAATTATTTAATAAATATTAATAACGATGGCGTTCCCGATACCGCCGCCACTAGCCAAACACAATGTCGGCCAGCTTTCCTTTGTGTCGGGGTTCGCCCGCCAGCCAGGATCGTTTAATAAGTGATGAGGCCACAACAGTAACAACACGACGCCGGTCCCCGGCCATCACTAGCTGGGTGACGTCTGCGATTTACGCAACACGGTCAACAATCAGCTTGGTACAAATCGGAGGTTACTGAGTAACAAACTGGGTAACCTTTGGTAACTGGCTTCACGAAATTGTCATCGACTTCTTTTCATTACGGTGGTAGGCGTACTGTGAGACCTTCAGGACACACACCATCAGATTATTTGACTTGTTACTATAACGAAGCAGGCGAGTGTCAGCAATATGTCTCGTGGCTGGGGTTGGGTTGTTTCGGGGGAGGAGACCATACAGCGAGGTCATCAGTCTCATCGGATTAGGAAAGGAAGTCGGCCGTGCCCTTTCGAAGGAACCATTTGCCTGGAGCGATTTAGGAAAGTCACGAAAAACCCAAATCAGGATGGCGGGGCACGGGATTGAACCGTCGTTCTCCCGAATGCGAGTCCAGTGTTGTCTCGTGGTCTTATCGTGGCGTGATTATCTTCTGCAGTTACGTCAGACGATAGAAATGCCACTTGCACGCTTAGAGTAGCAGATTGACGGTGACCAACTTTAAACAGAACTTGATTAATTTTCCCACACATTTATTAAAATAATAACAAACATAAAAATTACTTAACTTGGTTCTGGATGCGATTTACGGTTGACAGTCTGAAGTTCCTTTGGTATTGGTACGATAATCTTATTCTCACATATACACTACTGGAAATGTAAAAAAGAACACATTGACACCGGTGTGTCAGACCCACCATACTTGCTCCGGACACTGCGAGAGGGCTGTACAAGCAATGATCACACGCACGGCACAGCGGACACACCAGGAACTGCGGTGTTGGCCGTCGAATACCGCTAGCTGCGCAGCATTTGTGCACCGCCGCCGTCAGTGTCAGCCAGTTTGCCGTGGCATACGGAGCTCCATCGTGACAGCGTGGACGTGAACTGTATGTGCAGTTGACGGACTTTGAGCGAGGGCGTATAGTGGGCATGCGGGAGGCCGGGTGGACGTACCGCCGAATTGCTCAACACGTGGGGCGTGGGGTCTCCACAGTACATCGATGTTGTCGCCAGTGGTCGGCGGAAGGTGCACGTGCCCGTCGACCTGTGGCAGGACCGCAGCGACGCGCGGATGCACGCCAAGACCGTAGGATCATACTGCACCGCCACTTCCCAGCAAATTAGGGACACTGTTGCTCCTGGGGTATCGGCGAGGACCATTCGCAACCGTCTCCATGAAGCTGGGCTACGGTCCCGCACACCGTTAGGCCGTCTTCCGCTCACGCCCCAACATCGTGCAGCCCGCCTCCAGTGGTGTCGCAACAGGCGTGAATGGAGGGACGAATGGAGACGTGTCGTCTTCAGCGATGAGCGTCGCTTCTGCCTTGGTGCCAATGATGGTCGTATGCGTGTTTGGCGCCGTGCAGGTGAGCGCCACAATCAGGACTGCATACGACCGAGGCACACAGGGCCAACATCTGGCATCATGGTGTGGGGAGCGATCTCCTACACTGGCCGTACACCTCTGGTGATCGTCGAGGGGCACTGAATAGTGCACGGTACATCCAAACCGCCATCGAACCCATCGTTCTACCATTCCTAGAATGGCAAGGGAACTTGCTGTTCCAACAGGACAATGCACGTCCACATGTATCCCATGCCACCCAACGTGCTCTAGAAGGTGTAAGTCAACTACCCTGGCCAGCAAGATCTCCAGATCTGTCCCCCATTGAGCATGTTTGGGACTGGATGAAGCGTCGTCTCACGCGGTCTGCACGTCCAGCACGTACGCTGGTCCAACTTAGGCGCCAGGTGGAAATGGCATGGCAAGCCGTTCCACAGGACTACATCCAGCATCTCTACGATCGTCTCCATGGAAGAATGGCAGCCTGCATTGCTGCGAAAAGTGGATATACACTGTACTAGTGCCGACATTGTGCATGCTCTGTTGCCTGTGTCTATGTGCCTGTGGTTCTGTCAGTGTGATCATGTGATGTATCTGACCCCAGAAATGTGTCAATAAAGTTTCCCCTTCCTGGGACAATGAATTCGCAGTGTTCTTATTTCAATTTCCAGGAGTGTATCTCTGATACTTGACAAAAGTTTCTATAGATTTATCTTCATGGCTATGTACAGAAATGTTGTTGTTGTCTTCAGTCCTGAGACTGGTTTGATGCAGCTCTCCATGCTACTCTATCCTGTGCAAGCTGCTTCATCTCCCAGTACCTACTGCAACCTACATCCTTCTGAATCTGCTTAGTGTACTCATCTCTCGGTCTCCCTCTACGATTTTTACCCTCCACGCTGCCCTCCAATGCTAAATTTGTGATCCCTTGATGCCTCAAAACATGTCCTACCAACCGATCCCTTCTTCTAGTCAAGTTGTGCCACAAACTTCTCTTCTCCCCAATCCTATTCAATACCTCCTCATTAGTTACGTGATCTATCCACTTTATCTTCAGTATTCTTCTGTAGCACCACATTTCGAAAGCTTCTATTCTCTTCTTGTCCAAACTAGTTATCATCCATGTTTCACTTCCATACATGGCTACACTCCAAACAAATACTTTCAGAAACGACTTCCTGATACATAAATCTATATTCGATGTTAACAAATTTCTCTTCTTCAGAAACGCTTTCCTTGCCATTGCCAGTCTACATTTTATATCCACTCTACTTCGACCATCATCAGTTCTTTTACTTCCTAAATAGCAAAACTCCTTTACTACTTTAAGTGTCTCATTTCCTAATCTAATTCCCTCAGCATTACCCGATTTAATTTGACTACATTCCATTATCCTCGTTTTGCTTTTGTTAATGTTCATCTTATATCCTCCTTTCAAGACACTGTCCATTCCGTTCAACTGCTCTTCCAAGTCCTTTGCTGTCTCTGACAGAATTACAATGTCATCGGCGAACCTCAAAGTTTTTACTTCGTCTCCATGAATTTTAATACCTACTCCAAATTTTTCTTTTGTTTCCTTTACTGCTTGCTCAATATACAGATTGAATAACATCGGGGAGAGGCTACAACCCTGTCTCACTCCTTTCCCAACCACTGCTTCCCTTTCACGCCCCTCGACTCTTATTACTGCCATCTGGTTTCTGTACAAATTATAAATAGCCTTTCGCTCCCTGTATTTTACCCCTGCCACCTTTAGAATTTGAAAAAGAGTATTCCAGTCAACATTGTCAAAAGCTTTCTCTAAGTCTACAAATGCTAGAAACGTAGGTTTGCCTTTTCTTAATCTTTCTTCTAAGATAAGTCGTAAGGTCAGTATTGCCTCACGTGTTCCAACATTTCGACGGAATCCAAACTGATCCTCCCCGAGGTCTGCATCTACCAGTTTTTCCATTCGTCTGTAAAGAATTCGCGTTAGTATTTTGCAGCCGTGGCTTATTAAACTGATAGTTCGGTAATTTTCACATCTGTCAACACCTGCTTTCTTTGGGATTGGAATTGTTATATTCTTCTTGAAGTCTGAGGGTATTTCACCTGTCTCATACATCTTGCTCACCAGCTGGTAGAGTTTTGTCATGACTGGCTCTCCCAAGGCCGTCAGTAGTTCTAATGGAATGTTGTCTGCTCCGGGGGCCTTGTTTCGACTCAGGTCTTTCAGTGCTCTGTCAAACTCTTCACGCAGTATCGTATCTCCCATTTCGTCTTCATCTACATCCTCTTCTATTTCCATAATATTGTCCTCAAGTACATCGCCCTTGTATAAGCCTTCTATATACTCCTTCCACCTTTCTGCCTTCCCTTCTTTGCTTAGAACTGGGCTGCCATCTGAGCTCTTGATATTCATACACGTGGTTCTCTTCTCTCCAAAGGTCTCTTTAATTTTCCTGTAGGCAGTATCTATCTTCCCCCTAGTGAGATAAGCTTCTACATCCTTACATTTGTCCTCTAGCCATCCCTGTTTAGCCATTTTGCACTTCCTGTCGATCTCATTTTTGAGACGTTTGTATTCCTTTTTGCCTGCTTCATTTACTGCATTTTTATATTTTCTCCTTTCATCAATTAAATTCAATATTTCTTCTGTTACCCAAGGATTTCTAGCAGCCCTCGTCTTTGTACCTACTTTATCCTCTGCTGCCTTCACTACTACGTCCCTCAGAGCTACCCATTCTTCTTCTACTGTATTTCTTTCCCCTATTCCTGTCAATTGTTCCCTTATGCTCTCTCTGAAACTCTGTACAACCTCTGGTTCTTTCAGTTTATCCAGGTCCCATCTCCTTAATTTCCCACATTTTTGCAGTTTCTCCAGTTTCAATCTACAGGTCATAACCAATAGATTGTGGTCAGAGTCCACATCTGCCCCTGGAAATGTCTTACAACTTAAAATCTGGTTCCTAAGTCTCTGTCTTACCATTATATAATCTATCTGATACCTTTTAGTATCTCCAGGGTTCTTCCACGTATACAACCTCCTTTCATGATTCTTAAACCAAGTGTTAGCTATGATTAAGTTGTGCTCTGTGCAAAATTCTACTAGGCGGCTTCCTCTTTCATTTCTTAGCCCCAATCCATATTCACCTACTATGTTTCCTTCTCTCCGTTTTCCTACACTCGAATTCCAGTCACCCATTACTATTAAATTTTCGTCTCCCTTCACTATCTGAATAATTTCTTTTATTTCATCGTACATTTCTTCAATTTCTTCATCATCTGCAGAGCTAGTTGGCATATAAACTTGTACTACTGTAGTAGGTGTGGGCTTCGTATCTATCTTGGCCACAATAATGCGTTCACTATGCTGTTTGTAGTAGCTTACCCGCATTCCTATTTTCCTATTCATTATTAAACCTACTGCTGCATTACCCCTATTTGATTTTGTGTTTATAACCCTGTAGTCACCTGACCAAAAGTCTTGTTCCTCCTGCCACCGAACTTCACTAATTCCCACTATATCTAACTTTAACCTATCCATTTCCCTTTTTAAATTTTCTAACCTACCTGCCCGATTAAGGGATCTGACATTCCACGCTCCGATCCGTAGAACGCCAGTTTTCTTTCTCCTGATAACGACATCCTCCTGAGTAGTCCCCGCCCGGAGATCCGAATGTGGGACTATTTTACCTCCGGAATATTTTACCCAAGAGGATGCCATCATCATTTAATCATACAGTAAAGCTGCATGTCCTCGGGAAAAATTACGGCTGTAGTTTCCCCTTGCTTTCAGCCGTTCGCAGTACCAGCACAGCAAGGCCGTTTTGGTTAATGTTGCAAGGCCAGATCAGTCAATCATCCAGACTGTTGCCCCTGCAACTACTGAAAAGGCTGCTGCCCCTCTTCAGGAACCACACGTTTGTCTGGCCTCTCAACAGATACCCCTCCGTTGTGGTTGCACCTACGGTACGGCCATCTGTATCGCTGAGGCACGCAAGCCTCCCCACCAACGGCAAGGTCCATGGTTCATGGGGGGAGGATGTACAGAAATATGGTAATCTTATTGGGCACAGACCGAAACTTGTCTATAGACTGGTACAGACAAATGTAGAACTCGTACATACTGTTGCACACAAATGCAGACTGACTAATCTGGTCTGTAGACTCGTTATAATACCTTGTGCGTTCATGTATCACTGCACGAGTGTGATCCTCGAGGAGAAAGGGTTCTACATTAGCAGCAATCTCATTGGCTGCGTTCCATATTAATACGCGGATCGGCGGAAGCAGAAATTGGTCCGTCTCTATGGGTCTCTATGGCAGCGCCATCTCGTAGTGCAGAGATGGACGAGCGCTGCGCCTGCGCTGTTGTGCTTAGCGGGGCGCGCTCTAGTGGGAAAGTTGTGTACGCGCTGACTACGCGGAACTATGTACACAACAGTTACCGTGCGTAAGTCGCATACGTCTGAGTGAACAATCAAAAAATACGTGTCTCAGTATTTAAAAAAGGCTAAAAACAGAGGACAACGCTTCGCCAATTCTGTAGTAGTTACCAACATCCATGACTGCCTTGCGACGTAAATCTCCATGTCGCACTGTCGCAAGTCCTGACTGGTGATATGCACTCATTGCAAAGGTCTTTTTAAAGTGATCTACGCTTTTGATAGCTCCATTTCGCGATATTCCAGACCATTTTCGTTCCTCTGTTTATTTCTTTTGTTATCTATCCAGTCGTTGTCTTCAACTGCACTGCATTCAGGCTTCCTTTTAGTTGTTGCAGCTAGCGAGCCAGATATGAATCGGACATTCAACATATGAGATTCTCACTTCCCTTTAATTACTGAAGTACCCTTTCCTCATATACTACCGGTCGCAGTGGCCATGCGGTTCTAGGCGCTACAGTCTGGAACTGCGCGACCGCTACAGTCGCTGGTTCGAATCCTGCCTCGGGCATGGATGTGTGTGATGTCCTTAGGTTAGTTAGGTTTAAGTAGTTCTAAGTTCTAGGGAACTGATGACCTTAGACGTTAAGTCCCATAGTGCTCAGAGCCATTTCAACCATTTTTCAACCTTATATACTTTCTCTATCTCTTCATCTCCAGGTCGCGACGTCGTCATGTATACCTGAACTATCGTTGTCGGTGTCGGTTTGTTGTCGATTCTCATAAGAACAACCCTATCACTGAACTGTTCACAGTGACACACTCTCTGCCCTACCTTCCCATTCATAACGAATCGTACTCCCGTCACACCGTTTTCTGCTGCTATTGATGTTGTCCTATAGTGATCTGACCAGAAACCCTTGTCTTCTTTCCATTTCACCTCACTGACACCTACTGTATGTAGACAGAGCCTTTGCATTTCCCTTTTCAGATTTTCTAGTTTCTCTACAATGTTCAAGCTTTAACATTCAATACACCCACTCGTAGAACTGTATCGTTTCGTTGATTACTCATTCTTTTTCTCATGGTCACCTCCCCCTTGGCAGTCCCCTCCAGGAGATCCGAATGGGAACTATTCCGGTATCTTCTGCCAATGGAGAGATCATCATGACACTTTTTCAATTACAGGGCACATGTCCTGTGAACACAAGTTACGTATGTTTAATGCAGTGGTTTCCATTGCCTTCTGCATCCTCATTCCGTTGATCAAGGCTGTTTCTTCCGCTGTGGGGGCAGTCTCCCACACCCAGGACAAGAGAGTGCCCTGAACCTCTGTCCGCTCCTCCTTCCTCTTTGACAATGCCATTGGCAGAATGAGGGTGACTTACAGAAGTCTAGCGGAAACTAATGGATTGCCCTATACAGTCTTCAGGCGCTGTTCTCGTTGATACGATACTATGTGAGATACGACAAGCTGCTGTAAAGGTGGTGTGATGTGACGGTTATCCGTTTGACACTCGTGTTCCCGCATCAGTGGTAGACAAGCAGCAAGACACAGCAGGCAGCAACATATGTATGGTTGCCTGTGGCACTCAGTGTCAGCAACATTGCAGAAAACCATATTCCATTAGGCTGTCAGATGTAGTAATCGTATTTATAGTATCTGAATTAAAAACTGTCTCAGTTCAAAAATGGCTCTTAGCACTTTGGGACTTAACTTCTAAGGTCATCGGTCCCCTAGAACTTACAACTACTTAAACCTAACTAACCTAAGCACATCACACACATCCATGCCCGAGGCAGTATTCGAACCTGAGACCGTAGCGGTCGCGCGGTTCCAGACTGTAGCGCATGTAGCTTTATTGTATGATTAGAGGAATTTGTAGTACAACTTGACTGGAAGAATGGATTGTTTGGTAGGACATGTTGTGAGGCGCCAAGGGATCATCAGTTTAGTTGGGTTGTGTAGTTTTGGGGGAAGAGACCAAACAGTGAGGTCATCCGTCTCACCAGATTAGGGAAGGGCGGGGAAGGAAGTCAGCCGTGCCCTTTTCCAGGGAACTCTTCCGGCATTTGCCTCAAGAGATTTAGGAAAATCGCGGAATACCTAAATCAGGATAGCCGGACGCAGGACTGAACCGTCGTCGTCCCGAATGCGAGTCCAGTGTGCTAACCACTGCGCCACCTAGCTCGGTACCAATTTAGTATTGGAGGGCAGCGTGGAGGCTAAAAATAGTAGATGGAGACTAAGAGATGAGTACACTAAGGAGATTCAGGAGGTTGTACGTTGCTGTAGGTACTTGGAGATGAAATAGCTTGCGCAGGATAGAGTAGCATGGAGAGCAGCATCAAACTAGACTCTGAACTGAAGACCACAACAACAACAACAACAACAACAACAACAACATTGTTAAATGGTTGCAACGTGAAATATGTGTACTGTTTACGATCTTGTCAAATAGTTTTGGAAGAAAGACCACATTTTTACAGTTGATCACTGAAGCTGCTTCGAAACAAAAAAAGTGAAATGCGTATGGTCCAAACAAGGCTTCTACTGCAGTGGCTAAAGACGTTATTAAATCAGACATCCTTGTAACACAGTTTTTATGCCTGTCGTACTATCCATTTTCCATGGTTACCCTAACTCAGTTAAGGTGAATACTGGGATAATTCCAGTGAAGAGAAACAAATAATTCGCTTCCTTAGCCATCAACACACAGGCTCATAGGCCGTATCTAAGGTGCAAGCAAGCGATTTCGAAAACAGCTCAGAAGCAGATATAAGACTGGCAGTAGCCTCAAAACGTTTAGAAAACTATACTTGTCATTCTTTCAGTGCCACAACAGATTCTTCAAAATTTGCATTTTCTTTAACGCCAGCGAGTTTGGAAAAGTGGAAGGCAATTTTGTCAGAATTTGCCCTTCCGAGAGTGTGATTTTCTTTTTAAATGCATCCCCATCTAATCAGAAATAAGTCGTTTCTCGCCTTGCAACGTTTTACCGTTGTCAGTGTGCAGCCGTTCACTTAAAACGTGTGTTCTGCAACCAATTATGGATGTTCCAATTTTCGTTCATGAAAACTGCACTAGATTCCTTCATAAATTTGTTTGAAACGTTCGACGCCCAGAAATTAGCAAAGGAGTCCCACAACTACTGCACAAACCAATGAATTTATGTTACATCCATATATACAAGAGAATAAAATAAATTTACGTTTTTATAGACGGATTCCAGCTTATATTACTGACATATCTTCAGTGGTCTAAAATACATACACATTTCCACTTCAATGCAGCCCTGAGAAGAACCAGAGTCCTTGATGTTGTAGGCAGAAGAGCAGCTTCACCAGCAGAAAACTGTAGTACATAACGAGAAATATGTACTGAGAAATAAAATTCCAGGGTCAACTCTTAAGTAAAATGACGCCACGTGTTGCCTCAACAAGTCATGGCTAAACAAGTCTACCCAACGTAAATTGTACTGAATCAGCTGCGCATGTGCATAACCTAAAATAATTAACATATCATTCATAGAACCTGAAAATTGGCAGATCGACAACATTAAGAAAACTGGACGTCGTGTCTGCTTCCGTACATGAAAAACTCAGTTCCACAAGAATCACGCTTATCAACGGCCATGCCGTTTGGCAAAATTGTCCCGTATTTCGTAGAAACATACCGGACTTTTCAATCTAACGTCGTGCAAAGTTTGATTTCCGTTTTTATTCCTGCAGAAACCCCAAACACTTTGCAATTACTAGAATGGTGAAAGAGATAAGCTTCCGTCATTTAAACGGCCTTTTGTCCAGGAGTAAATTCCATCGCATTCATTGTTTGACTATTTTCATGCCACTTGTGTAATGTCCATCGTCTAGAAGTGAGCAAAATGATGGTGTTTTTTTCGGATCTCAAACCGTACATTAAAACTAGTCGATGTTATATATCTCTGCCCAAAATTATCCCATGAGATCTGTCATAATAATTCTATGCAATATTTTAAAAAAAGCCCTTAACAGCACACGTCAGTTTTATTTAATATTTTATTTATAGCACACGTCACGTTCCAGTAAACAGTGTTCATTTCATCAGGCGATATTTAGTGGTTTAAAACCCAACAATTTTCGCATTTTTTTAATACGTAACAGGAGCTGCTGTTTGTTTTTGTTCAGGAATTTAAAATTCATTAATGCCAATGTTAATGCAATCATTTCCGCCGTTGCCTCCGGCACTGTGGAAGCTGTAAATGAGATTTATTCATTGGGCTGTCACTCTGCTGCAGCCGCGCTCGATGTAATGGTCCTGTCCGGTCACGTTGGCAGCAGAGCAGAAGAGAAAATGTGATCCCCCGCGCCACGTGACAAACTCAAAGAAAACTCAGCAGCGCGGTGTGCGGCAAAGTAATTGAAACGCATATGATGAAGCCCTCTGCTCCAAAGTGTTATTGGCAGATAGCTCTGGGCAAAGCGGCAGCAAACGTTGAGGGCAGAAGCCGATAAACATGCTCACTTGATTCCTCAGTTATAGACGGGAAGGATTATTTTCTCAAGTGCGGTGGTGAAACGGTAAAATAATGCACATAAACGTAAAACTAGTATCACGTAACCTTTGTAATCCGCTGTAACGTTCCTTTATTCACAGTCAACTAGGTTTCGGTCAAGAGACCACCTTCAAATCACGATTTAATACACTTAAGAGGCAAAGAAACTGGTACACCTACTTAACATCGTGTAGGGCCCGTGAGAGCACGCAGAAGTGCCGCAATATGTCGTGGAATGGTCTCGACTTATGTCTGAAATAGTGCTGAAGGGAATTGACACCATGCATCCTGCAAGGCTGTCCATAAATCCGTAAGAGTAAGACGGGCTCGACATCCGTTCTGAACTGCACGTTGCAAGGCATCCCAGATATATTCAATAATGTTCGTGTCTGGGGGGTTTGGTGGCCAGCGGAAGTGTTTAATCTCAGAAGAGTGTTCCTGGAGCCACTCTTCAGGAATTCTGGACGTGTGGAGTGTCGCACTAAGCTGCTGAAATTGCTGAAGTCCGTCGGAATGCAAATGGACATTAATCGATGCAGGTGATCTGACAGAATGCTTACGTACGTCTCGCCTGTCAGAGTTGTATCTAGACCAACCAGGGGTCCCATATCACTCCAGTTGCATACGTCCCAAAACATTACAGAGCCTCCAACAGCTTCAACAGTTTACTGCTATCATGCTGAGTCCATCCCGTACACGCCCATCCGCTCGATGGAATTCGAAACGAGACTCATCCGACCACGCAACATGCTTCCAGTCATCAACAGTCCAATGTCGGTGTTGATGGGACCAGGCGAGGCGTAACTCTTTCTGTCGTGCAGTCATCAAGGGTACACGAGTGGGCCTTCGGCTCCGAAAACCGTTATCGATGATGTTTCTTTAAATGGTTCGTACCCCAGCTTGATGGCCCAGCATTGGAATTTGCAGAAATTTGCGGAAGGGTTGCACTTCTGTCACGTTGAACGACATTTTTCAGTCGCCGTTAGTCCCCTTCTTGCAGGATCTTTTTCCGACCCCAGCAATGTCGGAGATTGATGTTTTACCGGCTTCCTGATATTCATTATACGCTCGTGAAATGGTCATATTGGAAATCCCCACTTTATCGCTGCCTCGGAGATACTGTGTCCCATCTCTCGTGCTCCGACAATAACACCACGTTCAAACTCACTTAAATCTTAATAACTCGCCACTGTAGCACTAGCAACTGATCTAACAACTGCGCCAGACATTTGTCTTACATTGCCGTTGCTGACCGCAGTACAACGTTTGTAAGTAGGCTGTTTAGGGTTTTTTATTGGTAACGCCGCCGCCACGTAGCGCTCTGTATAAAAATCACTGGCTGTGCCGTGCGCAGTCTGTGTTTAGTTTGCATTGTTGTCTGCCATTGTAGTGTTGAGCAGCGGCAGCTGAATGCTAACAGCGCGTAGCGTTGCGCAGTTGGAGGTGAGCCGCCAGCAGTGGTGGACGTGGGGAGAGAGATGGCGGAGTTTTGAAATTTGTAAGAATTGGTGTCATGAACTGCTATATATATTATGACTAGTGAGGTAAATACATTGTTTGTTCTCTATTAAAATCTTTCATTTGCTAACTATGCCTATCAGTAGTTAGTGCCTTCAGTAGTTTGAATCTTTTATTTAGCTGGCAGTAGTGGTGCTCGCTGTATTGCAGTAGCTTGAGTAACGAAGATTTTTGTGAGGTAAGTGATTTGTGAAACGTATAGGTTAATGCTAGTCAGGGCCATTCTTTCTTAGGGATTTTTGGAAGTCAGATTGCGTTGCGCTAAAGATATTGTGTGTCAGTTTAAGCACAGTCGTGTATAATTGTTCAAAGAGGACGTTTCACATAGACCAGTCTTATATAATTGTTCTAAGGGGACGTTTCACGTTCTGCTTGTTTACATATTTGCGTATTTGAATATGCATGCCCATACCAGTTTTTCTGGAGTTTCAGCGTATTACACCACTTTATAGGAAGGTTCCTTTGTGTCAGGCGCATAGCTGCTTTTCACACACACACTCACACACACACACACACACACACACACACACACACACACACACACACACACAGTGTTCAGCAGACTATCTGACCAAAGCCGTTTCAATATAGAAAATATTTTTAACGTAAAAACGACCTCAAGTTTCGCATTCTTCAGTGGATTGTGCGCTGATACGAAACACTCTGGCAGATTATAATTGTGTGTCGGAGCAAGACTCGAAATCGGGATCTTTGCCTTTCGCGAAAAACTGGCAGAATGAGTTGTGAGTCATGTTTCGACAGAAAAACATCGTAATTTTATAAGATCTTTTTAACTGAACTGATTTTGTTCCATACGAACATTTTTAATTCTGTAGTACTCCACGCTACTTCCCGTTTGTAACAGTGCTTAGACACAGCTGAGTCAAACATTCAATTCGTCCTTCAAGGTTTATCCAAAACAATTCACCCGAAAAAACTCTAACATATAGTTCTAGAGAACAAATACATGTTACAAGATGTCAAACCATTTATCTGGAGGTTTTTATAATATGGTTGTGAATCACATACCACACGGAAGAAAAAGTTCGAGTGTGAGTGATTTGGAAGTGAATTTGGAAGATAATCACAAACTTCTTCGAGTGTAAGATAATCCGTGAGGAATTATTAAGAGAACTCAACAAAAAAAAAAGGACGTTGAACATCTTCATACTGTAAAGTTAATTAATTGGACACGTAATATAGAATAACGGCTTGCTAAACAACATCCTCGACGGAAAATATTAGACCTCTGAGTTGTATGTAATCTAGGCAAACGCACGTCTGTGAAAAAAAGTTACGCGTTCTCCATCTACAGCTACATGGTTACTCTGCAATTCACAACTAAGTGTCTGCCAGAAGGTTCATCGAACAATTTTCATACTACTACACTGCCATTCCACTCTCGAATGGCGCGTGGGAAAAAGGAACACCTAAATATTTCCGTCCGACCTCTGATTTCTCTTATTTTATTATGATGCTCATTTCTCCATAAGTAGGTGGGTTTCAACAAAATACACTCCTGGAAATTGAAATAAGAACACCGTGAATTCATTGTCCCAGGAAGGGGAAACTTTATTGACACATTCCTGGGGTCAGATACATCACATGATCACACTGACAGAACCACAGGCACATAGACGCAGGCAACAGAGCATGCACAATGTCGGCACTAGTACAGTGTATATCCACCTTTCGCAGCAATGCAGGCTGCTATTCTCCCATGGAGACGATCGTAGAGATGCTGGATGTAGTCCTGTGGAACGGCTTGCCACGCCATTTCCACCTGGCGCCTCAGTTGGACCAGCGTTCGTGCTGGACGTGCAGACCGCTTGAGACGACGCTTCATCTAGCCCCAAACATGCTCAATGGGGGAGAGATCCGGAGATCTTGCTGGCCAGGGTAGTTGACTTACACCTTCTAGAGCACGTTGGGTGGCACGGGATACATGCGGACGTGCATTGTCCTGTTGGAACAGCAAGTTCCCTTGCCGGTCTAGGAATGGTAGAACGATGGGTTCGATGACGGTTTGGATGTACCGTGCACTATTCAGTGTCCCCTCGACGATCACCAGAGGTGTACGGCCAGTGTAGGAGATCGCTCCCCACACCATGATGCCGGGTGTTGGCCCTGTGTGCCTTGGTCGTATGCAGTTCTGATTGTGGCGCTCAGCTGCACGGCGCCAAACACGCATACGACCATCATTGGCACCAAGGCAGATGCGACTCTCATCGCTGAAGACGACACGTCTCCATTCGTCCCTCCATTCACGCCTGTCGCGACACCACTGGAGGCGGGCTGCACGATGTTGGGGCGTGAGCGGAAGACGGCCTAACGGTGTGCGGGACCGTAGCCAGCTTCATGGAGACGGTTGCGAATGGTCCTCGCCGATACCCCAGGAGCAACAGTGTCCCTAATTTGCTGGGAAGTGGCGGTGCGGTCCCCTACGGCACTGCCTAGGATCCTAAGGTCTTGGCGTGCATCCGTGCGTCGTTGCGGTCCGGTCCCAGGTCGACGGGCACGTGCACCTTCCGCCGACCACTGGCGACAACATCGATGTACTGTGGAGACCTCACGCCCCACGTGTTGAGCAATTCGGCGGTACGTCCACCCGGCCTCCCGCATGCCCACTATACGCCCTCGCTCAAAGTCCGTCAACTGCACATACGGTTCACGTCCACGCTGTCGCGACATGCTACCAGTGTTAAAGACTGCGATGGAGCTCCGTATGCCACGGCAAACTGGCTGACACTGACGGCGGCGGTGCACAAATGCTGCGCAGCTAGCGCCATTCGACGGCCAACACCGCGGTTCCTGGTGTGTCCGCTGTGCCGTGCGTGTGATCATTGCTTGTACAACCCTCTCGCAGTGTCCGGAGCAAGTATGGTAGGTCTGACACACCGGTGTCAATGTGTTCTTTTTTCCATTTCCAGGAGTGTATTTTCGCATTCGGAAGGGAAAGTTGGTGATTGAAATTTCGTAAATAGATATCGCCGCAAAGAAAACCGCCTTTGTTTCAGTGATTGCCACCCCAACTCATGAATCATATCAGTGACACTCTCACCTCTATTGCGCAATAACACGAAACGAGCTGCCCTTCTTTCCACTTTACTGAGTTCCTCCGTCAATCCTACCCCGCAAAGATCCCATACCGAGCAACAATATTAATGCAGAGGACGGACAAGTGCTATGTAGGCTGTCTGTTTAGTGGGTTTGTCGCATATTCTAAGTGTTCTGCCAACAAAACGCAGTCTTTGTTTCCCTCCCCAGAATATTATCTATGTGGTCTTTCCAATTTAAGTAGCTCTTAATTGTAATTCCTAGGTATTTAGTAGAACTGACAGCCCTTACATTTGTGCGATTTAACGCAGACTCACGCGAGTGAATTGAAGGTAAATAAATATTAGTGCTGCAGTATTTTGTTGTGTTTCACGCCAAGAAAAGCGTTTTGTTGCAATGCAAAGTGCCAAACGCAAGAATACGTGGAAAATGTTATTGCAGACCTCGAGACTTAAGCGAAATAAGGCAAAAATGCTACCTCTGAAGATGTTTTAAACGAATTAACCGAAACTTGTATAGCAAAATAAATAAGCAGTTTTAATTAATTGGAAAGCTAGATTTAAAATACATTAAATAAAGAAAACAACTCGCTCGGTTGAAACACTTGGCGCATCGATCGCTAAAATAGCGGCTATTCTTCTTGGATACACTATATTTCACGCAGACGTATTTGAATTATATGAATCAGTATACATTGCGTCAATATAAACTCGTGTTTTACCATTTGTATACCAGAACATACTGTCTTAGAGCTCATTGTGCTTAACATACATGTGAGTATAGTAGGGCTGTGCGTCTTTATCGAATTGGAACATGTTGGCTCGTTTAATTCAAATGTTAGGGATTGCTCAATTTTAGAAGCTAAACCGTAATCCCAGCGGCACGCTTTTAGGCTGTGCAACGAATGCGTGGAGCAACCTCAGCAATCGCAGCCAGCATTGCTGATGTGTTTGGTTGGCTGCCGAGTTTTCAAGGTCCGAGGCGTGTACAAGACGCAGGCTAAGGCAGAGCGAGATGAGGAGAGAAATACTGGGCTACTATAAATGACCCCTTCGTTTTCAGTTTTTTATCTTTTCTATAGTATTACGTCTGGAAATAGGATTCACACATGAATAGAATCTTGGACTTACCGAGTTTGCTTTGTGCACACCAGTTGGCATTACGAGACCAAAGCAAGAGTTCTGCAGTATGTTTATCTGCTACAACAGTACAGCGTGCATTCAGACGGGATTATGGGAAATAACCGCCATTTAAAAAGAGCACTGAGCGTTGATGTAAACAATTTAGTGACACTTGCTGTCTCTGCAAACAGAAATGTAAAGTGCGACAGATGAACCGCCGATCAGATGAGGGAAATTTTCGTACGCAGTTAAAAAACCATCCCCGTGCAAGCAGGCCACATTCTTGGAACACCGCAGAAAACTCAGTTGAAGACATTGCGACGCGTCTACATTTCAAACCGTATCGTCTGGAGCTCGCGCAAGAATTAAAACCGGAAGATTGCATCCGCTCCTTCAGCTTTGCATCGGAAAGCAAGGATACCCTGAGGATAAACATTTCACCTCCAAACTGATATTCAGCGATGGAACAACTTTGCATTTATATTAAAAGGTTTATCGCCGCGATGTTACTGTATGGGGCACTGAAAATCCTTCCGAAACTGTGGCGGGCAAAGGAGTTTGGCTGAAGATCACTGTTTTCCGTGTACTGTCTCAGACGAGGCTGTATGGGCTGTTTTTCTACTTTGTGATGGGCGCCTCTTCGATATGCTACAGTTGTGGTTGTTTCCACAAGTGACTGGGTTCCGAGAATTTAATCTTCCAACAAGACGGGACACCCTCTCATTGTAGCATCGATGTGCGTTGCTACCTACACGACGAACTTCCACACAGATGGATGAAGCATAATGGTGAAGAGGATGTGGCCGCCGCCCGGTGTGGCCTATCGGCTTTAGGCGCTTCCGTCTGGAACCGCGGGACCGCTACTGTCGCAGGTTCGAATCCTGCCTCGGGCATGGATGTGTGTGACGTCGTTAGGTTAGTTGGGTTTAAGTAGTTCTACGTTACAGGGGACTGATGACCTCAGATGTTAAGTCCCATGGTGCTTAAAGCCATTTGAACCATTTTTAAAGATGATGTGGCTCTCTTCTTTTTCCTCATGACCTACCGTGCCCAGTGTCTTTTTCTTTGGGGTTACATGAAGGACTGTGTTTACATAGTCCCACTACCAAGAACCCTGGCACTTCTCCGTGATACTTTGATGAACGCCGAAAGGATGTTGCTGCATAAGGGGTGGAACGATCTCGACTATTCGTTTGGCGTGTGTCCTCTGACCGGAGGGTCACTCATAGTACGTAGTAGATAGCAAATTGCAAGCCTGGAAACTTTAAGGTTTTATTCATGCATGAAGCGTATTTGTACATGTAATACTTTGTAAAATATAAAGATTCTGAAAACGAACGAATCGTCTGTAGCAGTCCTGTACAATTCTGACCACTAAAATTGCAACGACAGTATGGTCAACACATGACAAAAGTCTACGTAATTTGATAAACTATATCATTACATGAAGTTCTTACACGATAATCTAACAGACAGTTACTCGGAAAGTTCTTGACCGACTTACTTCAAATTTTTACTTCATACTGTAATAAACAAACATTCAGACGGACGTAAAGAAATATATATATTTAAGAGACATGTTGTGAGCACAAATCTCGAGCAGTCCTCGACTTACTTTTTGAGACCCTTACACGATACTGTAGTAGACGCTTTGACTAACAGAAGTTAGACTGGGTGTTCCAGGTCATGGTCAGTATTCAGGGATATGACAGGAATGATCATTCGAAAAAAAAGTGAACGTACGTTCTAAAATGCATACCTTAAGAGTTATGAGGCAGAGTTGTTTCAAAGTAGCAAAGATGAACAAGTGCTCCTAGCTCTTATGTTATGCGTTTTAGAGCACACATTTACTGGACTTTTTCTTCTTGTTTTGGTTCATAATATAATTTCCTAAAATTTGGAAAGCAAAGAGCTTACAGCAGAAGAGATTTGCTTCGCAGTATCGAAGATCAAGAATTGCTTATACCTCTTGAAGTATGCGCTATAGAGCCCATGTTTACTTGACTTTTTTGTTTTGAATGATCACTTCTATATATCCCTGATATATGTTACTAAAAATTTCGAAAATTTTTTGAGTGGATTACTTAAAATTTGAAAACAATATTCTGATAAACATTTGGACTGGCATAGGTTACATGTTTTTAATGCATATTGTACACGTGTATGGAGTGGAAAAACTGGTAGAAGCAGACCTCGGGAAAGATCAGTTTGGATTCAGTAGAAATGTTGGAACACGTGAGGCAATACTGACCTGACGACTTATCTTAGAAGAAATATTAAGGAAAGGCAAACCTACGATTCTAGAATTTGTAGACTTAGAGAAAGCTTTTGACAACGTTGACTGGAATACTCTATTTCAAATTCTGAAGGTGGCAGGGGAACAATACAGGGAACGAAAGGCTATTTACAATTTGTACAGAAACCAGATGGCAGTTATAAGAGCCGAGGGGCATGAAAGGGAAGCAGTGGTTGAGAAGGGAGTGAGACAGGGTTGTAGCCTCTCCCCGATGTTATTCAATCTGTATATTGAGCAAGCAGTAAAGGAAACAAAAGAAAAATTCGGAGTAGGAATTAAAATCTACGGAGAAGAAATAAAAACTTTGAGGTTCGCAGATGACATTGTAATTCTGTCAGAGACAGCAAAGGACTTGGAAGAGCAGTTGAACGGAATGGACAGTGTCTTGAAAGGAGGGTATAAGCTGATAACGAGGATAATGGAATGTAGTCGAATTTAGTCGGGTGATGCTGAGGGAATTAGATTAGGAAATGAGACACTTAAAGAAGTAAAAGAGTTTTCCTGTTGGGGGAGCAAAATAACTGATGATGGTCGAAGTAGAGAGGATATAAAATGTACTGGCAATGGCAAGGAAAGCGTTTCTGAAGAAGAGAAATTTCTTAACATCGAGTATTGATTTAAGTGTCAGGAAATTGTTCTGAAAGTGTTTGTATGGAGTGTAGCCATGTATGTAAGTGAAACATGGACGATAAATAGTTTAGACAGGAAGAGAATAGAAGCAAAAATGGTTCAAATGGCTCTGAGCACTATGGGACTTAACATCTGTGGTCATCAGTCCCCTAGAACTTAGAACTACTTAAAGCTAACTAACCTGAGGACATCACACACACCCATGCCCGAGGCAGGATTCGAACCTGCGACCGTAGCAGTCGCGCGGTTCCGGACAGCGCGCCTAGAACCGCTAGACCACCGCGGCCGGCGAGAATAGAAGCTTTCGAAATGTGGTGCGGCAGAAGAATGCTGAAGATTAGATGGGCAGATCACATAACTAACGAGGAGGTATTGAATAGAATTGGGGAGAAGAGGAGTTTCTGGTACAATTTGACTAGAAGAAGGGATCGGTTGGTAGGACATGTTTTGAGGCATCTAGGGATCACCAATTTGGTACTGGAGGGCAGCGTGGAGGGTAAAAATCGTAGAGGTAGACCAAGAGATGAATACACTAAGCAGATTCAGAAGGATGTAGGCTGCAGTAGGTACTGGGGGATGAAGAGACTTGCACAGGATAGAGTAGAATGGAGAGCTGCATCAAACCGTCGCAGGACTGAAGACCACAACAACAACAACAACAACATGGTACATAAACATAAAATGTACTATATAAAAAGGAGGAAACGATGTTATAGCAGTTTCCAAAAGTTATTCACATATTTACGTAGAATTTTACACAATACTTTAATAAGCATTCATACGGTCACCGAGTGAATACACTCCTGGAAATTGAAATAAGAACACCGTGAATTCATTGTCCCAGGAAGGGGAAACTTTATTGACACATTCCTGGGGTCAGATACATCACATGATCACACTGACAGGATCACAGGCACATAGACACAGGCAACAGAGCATGCACAATGTCGGCACTAGTACAGTGTATATCCACCTTTCGCAGCAATGCAGGCTGCTATTCTCCCATGGAGACGATCGTAGAGATGCTGGATGTAGTCCTGTGGAACGGCTTGCCACGCCATTTCCACCTGGCGCCTCAATTGGACCAGCGTTCGTGCTGGACGTGCAGACCGCGTGAGACGACGCTTCATCCAGTCCCAAACATGCTCAATGGGGGACAGATCCGGAGATCTTGCTGGCCAGGGTAGTTGACTCACACCTTCTAGAGCACGTTGGGTGGCACGGGACACATGCGGACGTGCATTGTCCTGTTGGAACAGCAAGTTCCCTTGCCGGTCTAGGAATGGTAGAACGATGGGTTCGATGACGGTTTGGATGTACCGTGCACTATTCAGTGTCCCCTCGACGATCACCAGAGGTGTACGGCCAGTGTAGGAGATCGCTCCCCACACCATGATGCCGGGTGTTGGCCCTGTGTGCCTCGGTCGTTTGCAGTCCTGATTGTGGCGCTCACCTGCACGGCGCCAAACACGCATACGACCATCATTGGCACCAAGGCAGAAGCGACTCTCATCGCTGAAGACGACACGTCTCCATTCGTCCCTCCACTCACGCCTGTCGCGACACCACTGGAGGCGGGCTGCACGATGTTGGGGCGTGAGCGGAAGACGGCCTAACGGTGTGCGGGACCGTAGCCCAGCTTCATGGAGACGGTTGCGAATGGTTCTCGCCGATACCCCAGGAGCAACAGTGTCCCTAATTTTGTTGGGAAGTGGCGGTGCGGTCCCCTACGGCACTGCGTAGAATCCTACGGGCTTGGCGTGCATCGATGCGTCGCTGCGGTCCGGTCCCAGGTCGACGGGCACGTGCACCTTCCGCCGACCACTGGCGACAACATCGATGTACTGTGGAGACCTCACGTCCCACGTGTTGAGCAATTCGGCGGTACGTCCACCCGGCCTCCCGCATGCCCACTATACGCCCTCGCTCAAAGTCCGTCAACTGCACATACGGTTCACGTCCACGCTGTCGCGGCATGCTACCAGTGTTAAAGACTGCGATGGAGCTCCGTATGCCACGGCAAACTGGCTGACACTGACGGCGGCGGTGCACAAATGCTGCGCAGCTAGCGCCATTCGACGGCCAACACCGCGATTCCTGGTGTGTCTGCTGTGCCGTGCGTGTGATCATTGCTTGTACAGCCCTCTCGCAGTGTCCGGAGCAAGTATGGTGGGTCTGACACACCGGTGTCAATGTGTTCTTTTTTCCATTTCCAGGAGTGTATTTTTATGAAGAACAGTGTACTCGCTTTTCTGTTACAACCGACTTTGAGAAAGAAAATGTTGTTCTATGCTAAGCTGTGAATAGTTAGTTTTACGTACGATAGCGATGCATTTAAACCATTAGACAAACTGTTTCTACTCTACATATATCCTTTCTCCTTATATATAACTAGAAACAAACACTGTTAACGCAACTATGTTCTGTTTTGTTTCCTTCCTTGCATATAGTTTTAACAGGGAATAGGAACGCTAAATTTAAAGCTTATCGGCTTCTGATTAGAATACTACTGTCGAATTTGCATCACCCGAAACTATGGAGTCCCAAGAATTTGCATATTAAAACTATGCAAAATACAGTAATTGAAGCTGATGTCCTGACACAGCCAGAAGGTGGAGAGGACTGTCATATACCGTACAGCAATGTCCAAATCGATCTACCCATTAATTTTAAACGACGTCACAGGACACAATATGACTTATACAGAATATTTAGCTGGTACTATGAATGGCACCATGCTCTAAATAAAATGAAAAATGTAACCAAATGCACGTTTTTAGGAAAAACAAAACTGCAAAATTCGAATACAGCATTATGAGGGTGCTGCTTGACACGAAGACTTCCATGACATATTAAGGCGCAACACTGCAGAACCGTATGAAATGGAACGAGGATTGTCTTAGGGAGGTGAATGGTCGACTTTGATTCACTAAGAAAATTTTAGGTAAGTGTTGTTCACCTGTAAAGGACACCGCACACAAGGCGCTAGTCCGACCTATTTTGAATACTACTAGAGTGTTTGGAAGCCGAACTAAATCGGATTAAAGGAAGAAAACAAAACAATTCACAGGCGGGCTGCTGGGTTTGTTATCGGTAGGTTCGAAAAACTCGCAAGTGCTACGGTGATGTTTCGGGAACCTAAATGGAAATCACTGAACAGAAGGCGAAATTGTTTTCTGAGAGCACTATTTAGAAAATTTAGATAACCGGCATCTGAAATTGACTTCAGAACGTTTCTACAGCCACCAACATACATTCCATGTAAGGACCGCGCAAATAAGATACGAAAAATTAGGGCTCATACAGAGGTATATAAACAATCATTTTCAGCTCGCTCTATTTGAGAGTGGGAAAAGAAAGGAAATGACTAGTAATGGTACAGAGTACGCTCCGCCACGCACCATATGGTGGTTAGTGTAGTATATGTTTAGATGTAGATCCGGGATTCATAGCATTGATTTTACAAGTACTTGGTAGGTTTCCAAAGGTATGTGATATAAGATGTTCACATACAGGTCACACAATTCCAGTAAACTACTGGTCGCTGGTTTGTGGGAGAGGAGGAAAAATTTGGGGAGAGAAATGAAGTTTAGAGTGAGTAAATTAAAATTTTGAAAACTGAAGATGACGGAATTCTGTCAGAGATGGCAGACGACCTGGAGGATCAGTTGAATGGAATCGATAGTGTCCGAAGAAGTAATTACAAGTAGGACATAAACGAATTAGGTAATTCTGAGGGAAGTTGATTTGGAAATGATACGCTAAAGGTAGTAGGTGAGTTTTTCTTTATTAGGGCAGAAAAATAATTGACAATGACCGAAGTAGAATAGATGTAAAATTGATCTTGGCGATAAATAAATAAATCTATAGATATTTGTCTGGAATGTAGACTTGTGAGGAAGAGAAAAAAATGGACGATACATAGTCAAGACAAGAATAAAATCTTTAGAAATGTGGTGCTATAGAAGTATACTGAAGATGAAATCGGAAGACCGAGTAAGTATTCAGAAGGTACTCAATAGAACTGGGGAGAATAGAATTTTATGACACAACTTGACTAAAAGAAGAGATGGCTACTAATACACAACATTTGCACCAAGCATTCATGAGGTTCGTACTGGACATAAGTGTACAGGATAAACGTTGTAGAGGGCGAACTAATCTTGGACACCGTAAGCAGGTTCAAATGCATGCAAATTGCAGTAGCTAAATGGCTCTGAGCACTAAGGGACTTAACTCCTGAGGTCATCACTCGCCTAGAACGTAGAACTAATTAAACTAACTGACCTAAGGACATCATACACATCCAAGCCCGAGGCAGGATTCGAACCTGCGACCGTAGCGGTCGCTCGGCTCCAGACTGTAGCGCCTAGAACCACACGGCCACTCCGGCCGGCGCAGTAGCTAAGCAGAGGTAAAAAGGCTAGCGCAGGACAGACCACCGTGGGGTCTGCATCAAGCCAGTCTCGAGCTAAAAAACCATCAGAACAACAGCAGCAACAACAACAACATAACCATCATAACAGGAAGGGAACAAATACGGTGGCTCAGTTAACAACGAATGTTTCAAGTAGCCTACAGCAAACGTACACAATTTTAGTTATTTCTATTTTATGTTAAAGATCCATGGAGTTGGTAGTCTGGATACCTCGATGAGTTATCGACCGTGTGGTTCTTAACGATATTTGAGTACAAAGAGCGATGGATTCACGACTATTACGAGAGCGAGCTGAAAAGTAATGGTGCCCAATTTTTAATGCTGAAATTAAAATATTTTTAAATTAAACAGACATTAAAGTTCTATAAATTTATTCCTCAAGTCTATAAATTTATTCCTCAAGTCTATAAATTTATTTCTCAACATAGTCACTCTGACGACGAACACATGTCTTTCAACGATACACTAGTTTGTTGGCACCGTCAATGTAGAATTTCTAACTTTGTTGTTCGCAACGCTTCACAGTACCAAAGCGAAGATCTCGAGGCGTTTTTTTACGTTCTGCAAAGAGACAAAAAATCGATTGGGGCCAAGTTGGGCCTTTATGGAGGGGATGATCGATGACGGTAAACCGAAGCCGTCAGATTGTTCCAGATGTCACAGCGCTCGTATTTTGTCTGGAATTTTCATGATGAAGGAGAGGATGCTCCACATCTGGACGAACTTTTCGAATTCGACACTCGATTACGTGACACACCACCATGTTACACGCTACAATTCGGAGTCCTGTAGCGGCGGAGGGCTGAAAAAATATAGAGATGAAGAAAAAGACTTAGTATGTTAATAACTTTCGCTTTATTTAAAACACGTTAAATTTTCACATGAAAAATTCGGAGGCATTGCTTTTCAGTACGCTATCGTACAGTGATAAGTCAAAATGTTATGATCACTGCCCACCGCGACGTTGGATACCGGCTGGTAGCGTTTCGGCCATATGACGCGTTAACAAAATTATGTCAGCGGAACAGACACGGACGGAGGATTACCCTAGCAGAGATATGGGCTGCAAATGTGGGAATACATCGAGATAAGCGACTTTGACAAAGGGCAGATTATTATGACCCAGAGCCTTTTAACGAGTATTTCGAAAACGGTGACTACAGAAAGAGGTAGACGGACAGTGAAATTACCATTAGGAGCTAAATGTTGGGACGTCCACGATTCTTCGCAGAACGTGGGGTTCGGAGGCTTGTCTGCTCTGTAAAATAGGGTAAATGATTATCTGTGGCATCCCTACACGCACAATTGTTTCGAAGCACATGGTTCATCGTACATTGTTGAACACGAAGCTCGCAGCAGACCAACCTCACGTGTTCACATGTTAACCCAGCGACATCGCCAGTTACAATTTCAATGGGAACGGGACCATCGGGATTTGGATGTCGATCTGTGGAAACGTGTCTTCGGGCGAATCACATTTTTGCTACCCTAGGTCGCTGGTCGTCTCCACAAACGCCGTCATCCAGGTGAACTGCACCACGGACGCAGGCTGGGGAAGCAGTAGTATGCAATGGGAGACATTCTCCTGCGCTTGCTTGAGATCTGTGGTAATAATCGAAGACATTCTGACAGCTACGAACCACCTGCATCCCTTCATGGTTCGTGTCTTCCCAGACGGCGATGTCATCTTTCAGCAGTATATCTGTCCGTGTCTCGGAGTCAGAACCGTACTACAGTGGTTTGAGAAGCATTATAATGAACTCACGTTGATGTTTCGGCCACCAAATTCGTCTGATGTGAATCCTATGGAACCTAGCAGGGTCGCTATTGGGCGTCATCACGCGCGAATTACGTGATGTGTGCGTAGGAATCTAATGCCACATAGCTCTACAAACCTACCAACAAACTGTGTGATCCCTGACACCCAGAATCAGTGACGTATTTCGTTCCAAACACGGACAAGCAACCTATTAAGCAGGTGGTCATAATTTTTCGGCTCATCAGTGCATATTGAAAGTACAAGGGCATAGCGTACCTTACGTTATTCACACTTCCGTGAAGAAATCGTCTGGTTAACCACAACGCTTGGAAAGTATTAACCGAGGAGGAAAAGAAGGTGACTTGACACGACGCAAGCGAACAACTTAGTTACTTCCTTGCAGCCCCTAACAAGTGTGGAATGGCTGGTTGATGTAAGTTGGTCAAGGAACTTTTATTGACAGACTGCCCCGGCTATGTATCCGGAAAATGTGGTCTTCAGCTGAAAGCCATGCAGCTCAGAGTGCTGATGGCACCCGTTGGGCGCCAAACTCCTCTTCGACATGCGAGGGGCAGCGACCGGAGCGGCCGCAAGCAATACGTTGCTGCTTAAAACTGCTCCTCCAGCTGTTAGGCCGCAGTCTCTGCCGCAGGGCGAGATTGCAGTTTACCGCCGTGCGGTGCGGTCGGAGTGCCCAAATGTTTTCCCATTTCTCTTCGAAGTGTCTCAGTTGGTGCAACAGCCCAGTCGTTTTCTGCATGGCCAAGAAGGCAGCTCTCCGGGAGAAACAGAGTGTAATATACGGACCCTAAATTAGTGGAATTTACGTGTTAGCAATGTACTGAGATCTAATCATCAAGTTCTTCATCAGCTAATGATATCCACTGCTGCATGAAGATAGCCCCTAAACTAGGCTATTCCAACGTTGTCCCATAGGGAGCTGGCACTGCCGATCACCCCTTAGCTTGCTCGCGGACAAGTGTAGATAGCGTAAGCTATCCACAAGACGTCTGGCCCTGATACACGCTTTCAGTGGATGGGCGAACCACTTTAGCAGCCTGCCCACGTGTGTTCTGACGTTGCAGAACTGCCGCGTACGTTATACTACAGCAGTCTTAGTGCCCACGCATCAGCTGTATGACCACTCCTGCGTACCTATGCCCGTTGGTTCAAGGCTACCAGCAAAGACGTGAGCGAGTTGGAACAGTCTATTCAGACATTTTAATCTTCAGTTACATCCATCAATGTTATTCCTGCATATTTTGAAGTCAGTTGTACGCAAATCGTATTACAGCGTCTCCTCAGTCTTCACTTGTCTAGGTATCAAGAAAAAACCTTCCATTGTGCATTTCCCAATCATTCACCTGGTTTCATGTGCCAGCAATATTTATATAAGAGGGTTGGTACTTTAATAGTGGCAACTATTTATTTACAGCTCGTAAAAAATAGATAGGTATTTCAGAGTTTTACAGACCTTCGAAGTAGTCACGTGTATTGCGTGTAACCCGTTGCCAGCCATGTGGAAGTCGTAGGATATTCCTAGCAGTGCCAGTTGTGTTGACAGTTCGAGCTTCACGGTCTATTGCCAGACGAATCTGTAGCAGTTTTGAAGCGAATGCTGTGGAGTGTTTCCATCAATTTAGAAATAGAGTTGAACACACGAGGGCTTGAGTCAGGGGAGTTGAGTAGATGGTATAGCACTTAGCAGCCCCACCAGTCAAACAAATCAGTAACCGCTTGCACTGTACGTGCTTGAGCACTGTCCTGCAAAATTATGGCCAGGTCCTGCAGAAAGTGTCATCACCTCTGTGTCTATGCTGTTGATTTTTGCAACACAACCTACGACCAGCTGGACTGTTACGTGCGTGAAGACGCGCCTTCGATATCTGCATTAGTTCATAAATTACAGTAAGTTACATGTTATAAATAATGCCTGAACTGCAAAAGTTAATATCTCGGCAACGCACTATGCAACTACGACAAACGAAGTATCTACAGATACATTTCATAGAACTGTATCGGATTATGACAGTAGATTTTTTGACATTATCAACACATTTAAATAAAGGCTGATAAGTTGATTTCGCGATATTAAAAACAGTTTTTCTTACCAGTTAAAGAAAGAAACATTCAAAGTATCGACAGTACGGTAAACTTTAGATATACAGGAAAATACTTAATGTATAATTTAAACAGTTCGTTAAAATTTTCACTTATAAATCCGAAAACGGTGGAAAACCATAGAAATTATTGTTTATAAATAAACTATGGCAGATTAAAGCAAACTAATAACTGCATAATATTTATTGGAAACTTTCTGTGTGATCTGATGTATCACATATGTATACAAGATTAAAGAATTTCAGCAGTTTTCGTGATCAGTAGTTTAACTGACTTCAGAATTGCTTGACCCTGGTTTCTTCGGTGAACAGTGGCAGTTTGGAGGAGGAGTCTATGTTCAGACGTGTTGGATGCGGTGAGGCTGTATCAGTCTGTGTTTTGAGAAAGTTGTATCTAATGGGAGGTGAAATAGCCGCTAGTTCGCGTGTGTGAATTATTCACGGTTCCTAGTATCGGACTCAGAAATATTTCGGCATCTGATAGCCTTTTTTATTTTTTGGGTTGCGTGTGATACAAGCCGCACTTAGAAGGTTTCAGTGCGTGGCCATTGTGGAATTTATAGTTTGAGATACTGTGGAAGTTTAACAGTTTTCTAAAGATAACTCACGCGTTTAATCGTGGTTTATTCAACCGCGTCCAGTTTCTTAAGAAACTCTGTCAGTCTCTGAAATTAATTTATTCTGAACTAAGACTTCCGATTTTTCTATATTCCTACCGGAAATAAACTCGAATTCGTGTAATTTTAACATAATACTTGAATATGCAAGTGATTTTGGCTTAGCAAATCCTGCCTGCATTTATATCAAATCCTTTTGTGGAACATCTGGATACATTGCGAAGAATGTGAGTTGCCGCCCCATAGGTGAAACGTAGCCACAATTGTCTAATTAAATCCACGTTCACAGACGCCCATTGAAGTGTTTGTGCTGTGGAATGTGTGAGTAAATCTTTTCGTGCCGTAACACGTGAGGGCTTCTACCTGTCATAGAACTTGTGAACATTTCAGAACTCTGAATTTTGGCGAGTTGGCGAGAGAGATTGTATTTTATTTCATCTACACCACATGCACATTCCAGTACAACCACCATGGTTGCAGTAACGCAACACTGCCATCGGCAGTCCGTTGTGTGGACGATTTTAAAATGATTCATTTGTTTGCGCTAGTGACAGCATCATCAAGTGCAGTAACGTTTAACAAAACTGGCTGGAAAACAACGTGTCGTTTCTGATGGAAACGTCACACCGAGTAAGGTAGTAGTTTTGAATGCTGATGCATTAGCTCCATACTTAACAATCGTAACCAACCGTTCGCTCGACGAAAGATCCGTACCCAAAGCTTGCACGGGTCACACCACTATTCAAGAAAAGTAGTAGGAGTGATTCAATAAAGTACCGGACCGTATCGTAAACGTCGATATGCAGTAGGATTTCAGAACATATATTGTGTTCAAACATTATGAATTACATCGAAGAAAACGGCTCATTGATACAAAATCAACATGGATTTAGAAAACATCGTCCCTGAGAAACAAGCGGCTCGTAGTGAAATTGCGTGCTTTTGGAATATCGTCTCAGTTATGTGATTGGATTTGTGATTTCCTGTCAGAGAGGTCACAGTTCGTAGTAATTGACGGAAAGTCATCGAGTAAAACAGAAGTGATTTCTGGAGTTCCCCAAGGTAGTGTTGTAGGACCTTTGATGTTCCTTATCTATATTAACGATCTTGGACACAATCTGAGCAGCCATCTTTGGTTGTTTGCAGATGACGCTGTCGTTTATCGATTGATAAAGTCATCAGAAGACCAAAAAAACTGCAAAACGATTTCGAAAAGATGTCTGAATTGTGCAGAAAGTGGCAGTTGACCCTAAATAACGAAAAGTGTGAGGTCATCCACATGAGTACTAAAAGGAACTCGTTGAACTTCGGTTGCACGATAGATCACTCTAATCTAAAAGCCGTAAATTCAACCAAATACCTAGGTATTACAATTACGAACAACTTACATCGGAAGGAACACACAGAAAATGTCGTGGGGAAGGCTAACCAATGACTGCAGTTTATTGCATGCGAAGTTCAGAAGAACGCGAAATCCTGAAGATGCGCTAAAATTTACAGACGCGCGAAATTTGGCACGTACTTCGATGCGAGATGCCTTTAATAGGTTCCACAACGAAACATTGTCTCGAAATTTGGTAGAAAATCCGAAGAAATTCTGGTCGTATGTAAAGTACACAAGCGGCAAGACGCAGTCAATACCTTCGCTGCGCAGTGCCGATGGTACTGTTATCGACGACTGTGCCGCTAAAGCGGAGTTATTGAACGCAGTTTTCCGAAATTCCTTCACCGGGGAAGACGAATGGAATATTCCAGAATTTGAAACACGAACATCTGCTAGCATGAGTTTCTTAGAAGTAGATACCTTAGGGGTTGCGAAGCAACTCAAATCGCTTGGTACGGGCAAGTCTTCAGGTCCAGATTGTATACCGATTAGGTTCCTTTCAGATTACGCTGATACTATAGCTCCCTACTTAGCACTCATATACAACCGCTCGCTCACCGATACATCTGTACCTACAGATTGGAAAATTGCGCAGGTCGCACCAGTGTTCAAGAAGGGTAGTAGGAGTAATCCATTTAACTACAGACCTATATCATTGACGTCGGTTTGCAGTATGGTTTTCGAGCATATACTGTATTCAAACATTATGAATCACCTCGAAGGGAACGATCTATTGACACGTCATCAGCATGGCTTCAGAAAACATCGCTCTTGTGCAACGCAGCTAGCTCTATATTCGCACGAAGTAATGGCCGCCATCGACAGGGGATCTCAAGTTAATTCCGTATTTCTAGATTTCCGGAAAGCTTTTGACACCGTTCCTCACAAGCGACTTCTAATCAAGCTGCGGAGCTATGGGGTATCGTCTCAGTTGTGCGACTGGATTCGTGATTTCCTGTCAGGAAGGTCGCAGTTCGTAGTAATAGACGGCAAATCATCGAGTAAAACTGAAGTGATATCAGGTGTTCCCCAGGGAAGCGTCCTGGGACCTCTGCTGTTCCTGATCTATATAAATGACCTGGGTGACAATCTGAGCAGTTCTCTTAGGTTGTTCGCAGATGATGCTGTAATTTACCATCTAGTAAGGTCATCCGAAGACCAGTATCAGCTGCAAAGCGATTTAGAAAAGATTGCTGTATGGTGTGTCAGGTGGCAGTTGACGCTAAATAACGAAAAGTGTGAGATGATCCACATGAGTTCCAAAAGAAATCCGTTGGAATTCGATTACTCGATAAATAGTACAATTCTGAAGGCTGTCAATTCAACTAAGTACCTGGGTGTTAAAATTACGAACAACTTCAGTTGGAAGGACCACATAGATAATATTGTCGGGAAGGCGAGCCAAAGGTTGCGTTTCATTGGCAGGACACTTAGAAGATGCAACAAATCCACTAAAGAGACAGCTTACACTACACTCGTTCGTCCTCTGTTAGAATATTGCTGCGCGGTGTGGGATCCTTACCAGGTGGGATTGACGGAGGACATCGAGAGGGTGCAAAGAAGGGCAGCTCGTTTTGTATTATCGAGTTATAGGGGAGAGAGTGTGGCAGATATGATACACGAGTTGGGATGGAAGTCATTATAGCATAGACGTTTTTCGTCGCGGCGAGAGCTATTTACGAAATTTCAGTCACCAACTTTCTCTTCCGAATGCGAAAATATTTTGTTGAGCCCAACCTACATAGGTAGGAATGATCATCAAAATAAAATAAGAGAAATCAGAGCTCGAACAGAAAGGTTTAGGTGTTCGTTTTTCCCGCTCGCTATTCGGGAGTGGAATAGTAGAGAGATAGTATGATAGTGGTTCGATGAACCCTCTGCCAAGCACTTAAATGTGAATTGCAGAGTAGTCATGTAGATTGTCAGGACCCTTAGAAAATGTAACAGGTCTACCTAGGAGACTGCCTAGACTTTTCCCGTCTTCTTTTAGAATACTGCTGCGCGGTGTGGAATCCCTGCACATAGGACTGACGGAGTACATCGAAGAAGCTCTTTGAAGGGTAGCACGTTTTGTATTATCACGAAACATGAGAGAGAGTGTCACAGAAATGGTACAGGATTATGCTGGACATCATTAAAAGAAAAGGGTTTTTCGCTGCGACGGAATCTTCTCGCGAAATTCCAATCACCAAATTTCTCCTCCGAATGCGAAAATATTTTGTTGACACTGACCTACATAAGGAGGATCGATCACCAAGATAAAATATAGGAAAAGGTACAGGTGTTGATTCTTTCCGTGCGCTATACGAGATTCGAATGAAAGATAATTGTGAAGGTGATTCGATTAACCCTCTGCCAGGCACTTAAATGTGATTTTCAGAGTATCCATGTAGATGTAGATGTAGATCTAAATGTAAATGTAGATGTAGACGTAGCTTGCACACACACGCCCAACCGTGTTCCAAACAGGCAGAAAACTGAGGGACGGTGAGGCGACCCTTTGTCTCAGGAGAAAGCGGTCCTCGGCGAGCCGCTTCGCCATGTAATTCCATCTGCACGGGATTATCCCGGCGGAGTGGGGCAGTAAAAAAGCTGCCAGTGACAGCGATGGCGCCTCGCAGGGCCACTCCGCCGTTAGCGGAGGAGGGCGCTGGCTGGTTGGCTGGCTGGCTGGCTGGCTTGTTTCCAGTGACGTGTGCCTCTCTTCCACCAAACTGTGTCCAGCAGAGTGGCGCACACCAGTTACAAGGCAGGAGCGGGCAGGCTGTCCCCCCCCCCCCCCCCCGCACTTTCTCCCTCCCTCCCCTGCGCACTCTCTTTTCTCGGAACTTTGCAGCAGTTGGTGCTCAGACACCACTGTACTCTTTCCGGCAGCATGTTCAATTTCCTGCGCGGTGCCTTAAAAGCGTCCGTCTTCGTCCCTTCTCAGAACTGTCCCAGGCAGGACTCCAGTGTTTCTAGGACTTGCACTTCTATTTACACTAACCATTGAGTGTGCCGAGGGTACTTATTACGACACTCAAGCGCCAAAGAAACTGATATAGGCATGCGTATTACAATGCAGAGATATTTAAACAAGCAGAATATGGTGATGCGGTCGCCAACGCCTACATAAGACGACAAGTGTCTGGCGCAGTTGTTAGATCGGTTACCGCATCTACAATGGCAGGTTATCAAGATTTAAGTGAGTTTGAAAGTGGTGTTATAGTCGGCGCACGAGCGATGGTTCACTGCGTCTCCGTAGTAGCGATGAAATGGGAATTTTCCCGTAAGATCATTTCACGAGTGTACCGTGAATATCAGGAATCCGTTAAAACATCAAATCTCGGACATCGCTGCGGCCGAAAAAAGATGTTGGAAGAATGGGACCAACGACGACTGAAAAGAAACGTTCAGCGTGACAGAAGTGTAATCCTTCCGCAAATTGATGCAGATTTCAATGCTGGGCAACCAACAAGTGTCAGCGTGGGAAACATTTTACGAAACATCATCAATATGGGCTTTCGGAGCCGAAGGTCTACTAGTGTACCCTTGATGACTGCACGACATAAAGCTTTACGCCTCTCCTGGGCCAGTCAGCACCGACATCCTGGACTGTTGATGATTGGAAACATATTGCCTCGTACGACGAGTCTTGTTTCAAATTGTATGGAGTGGTTGGGCATGTACGGGTATGGAGACAACCTCTTGAATCAATGGACTCTGCATGCCAGCAGGCGACTGTAGAAGCTGGTGGGGCTCCTTAATGGTGTGAGAGGTTTGCAGTCGGAGTGATATGGGAGCCCTGGTACGACTAGATACGACTCTGACAGGCGAAACGTACACAACCATTCCGTCAGATCACCTCCATTCGTGGTGGTGGTTAGTATTTAACGTCCCGTCGACAACGAGGTCATTAGAGACGGAGCGCAAGCTCGGGTTAGGGAAGGATTGGGAAGGAAATCGGCCGTGCCCTTTCAGAGGAACCATCCCGGCATTTGCCTGAAACGATTTAGGGAAATCACGGAAAACCTAAATCAGGATGGCTGGAGACGGGATTGAACCGTCGTCCTCCCGAATGCGAGTCCACTGTGCTAACCACTGCGCCACCTCGCTCGGTCCTCCATTCGTATGTATCGTTCAATCCGACGGACTTGGGCAATTCCAGCACGGCAACGCGACATCCCAAACGTCCAGAATTTCTAAAGAGTGGCTCCAGGAAGACACTTCTGAGTTTGAACACTTCCGCAGGCCATCAAACTCCTCAGATCCGAACATTAATGAACAAGTCTGGTATGCCTTGCAACGAACTGTTCAGACGATATCTCCACACCCTCGTACCCTTACGGATTTATGGACAGCCCTGCAGGATGCATCGTGTCAGTTCCCTCCAGCACTGATTCAGACATTAGTCGAGTCCATGTCACGTCATGTTACGGCACTTCTGCGTGATCCCGGCGGCGGTATTCGATATTATTCTTTGGCTCTTCAGTGTTATATTGGTGATAGTCTGTCCTTTACCAGTCCTGCAAATTGCGAGGAAAATTCACTAACTGACAGCTGCTGCGTAACAGAGACATTGTCGGACAAGAACAATCACGGGCAATGACGGGCGGCATGAGAAACAGTACATGCGTAACAGAGATGGAGTGGCATATTCGAAAATTGTTACATATTCCACCAGGTAGAAAAGCACGATAACAGGCAGACTCTCAAAGTAAAGGCTGGCAGACTCTCATAGTAAAGGTAGATATCGTTCTCTAAGTAAGGAATATGACCTCCTCTGGCACTAATGCACATTTTTAACATGTTATTCACGCTGGCTACCAAACTGTTGGGCAGTACTTGGGACATATTGTCCCTCTCCTCTCTCAAAGCGATTTTCAATTCTTGCACGGTACGGGGAGAGGCGTCGAAAGACACATCTGCCAAGAGCACCACAGGCTTGCTCCACAGGGGTTAGGTTCGATGAATATGCAGGCCATTCAGTATCTTCACTTTCCAGTATGTTAGACACCTCAGCGGTCCTGACGTGGCTGGCATCATCGTCTATAAACATAAAGTCTAATTCTAGCGCACCCCTAAACAGACGGACACGATCCAGAATAAGCCCCATGCAGTACCTCTGTGCTGTAGTGGTTCCTCGGGCAAAGATATGAAGCAGTGTTCGGCGGTTATGCATAACGCCTGCCGACATCATAACGTCTAGGCCATAACGACGACTTTCATGAACATTCTGTTGTGTTATTTTTCTTCTCTCTCCACACTAACTGATGACCAGAATAACATTGCCATAGAGAAGCGGGATTCGTCAGAGACCACTTTTGCTGACGCCAACCAACACGCTGCCTTCAGTATCGAACTTTCTTTGACGATGCGTTCTTGAAGTGAGATGTGTGTAATAGGCTTCCGAGCACACAAACCACATCTATTTAATTACTGTGAAATATTTATAACAGAGGCACACGTACCGATATCAACTGCAAGGTCTGCAACGATCTGGCTAGGAATCAGACAATTCCCTTCCGGCATTAGGCAGAGTGGTGGTCTGTCCGTGATCACCACAATGCTTTTGCATAGCATTTCCAGTTTCAGCAGCCCTCTTTAATCGTGAATGACACTATGACAGGATTCCACAGTCCAACTGCTCGTCCACGACCGTAAGCACTCAAATGATGTCTTGCGGACGTGCCGTACCACACGGAATTTTTTACCAATCAGTTGTTCCCTCCCTCTACACTTCCTTTCGCTATCGTTAGTTGGGTGCTTCGTAGAAATTGTCGATTGTTCCATAGCAACTGGTAGTTATTTCTTGTCAAGTGCCAGTTGTTCCTTAGCAATCGTCAAACAGTGAGTGAGTCCCATAGGCTCGAAAGGCGTCCGAAATTGTACCGCGTGGTCTACTGCTAACCAGTTCGCGTTCGTGTGGAGTATCTTCACTACTATGTGATAGTCTCGGGGAATATATGAACAACAGAATCCGTTAGATTCTACAGGATGTCTAATATTTCAGATAAAAGAAACTAACATCGGACGTGCGTCAACGAAGCGTAATACGCCCTCTGATAATCTCGGTACACACAAACGATTTATCAGGTACGAACAACAGTAATAAAAGCTTGTTCGCTGTTGAATACAGGAAATTATCGATGATGATGATGTTTGGTTTATGGGGCTCTCAACTGCGCTGTTATCTGCGCCCGTACAAATTACCAAACTTTGCTCAGTCCGATTTCGCCACTTTCATGAATGATGAGGACAACACAATCACCTAGTCATCTCGAAGCAAGTGAAAATCTCTGATTCCGCCGGGAATCGAACCTAGGACTCCGTGCTTGGGAAGCGAGAACGCGACCGCGAGACCACGGAAACTATCGTCGTCTGATGAGCTTAAGATACTGCAGAAAGGCAGGAAGAAAATTTCCACCTGTTATAATGAATGACAGTCCTCTTAAAATTGGATAAATTCAAGACAATTCTTATAGCAAAGAGAAAGATTCAAGTAGTACCTGAGTACAAGATTAATGATGAAGATCTTGAGCACTTCATACCGTTTATGTATTTAGGGACAATAGTAAGAAACGATACAGAAAGGAGGTACCACGTAAAATCAGTATTCCTGAAGACGAGTGGATGACTTTAAGAGTTAGGGAAAATCAAATGCATCTGTAAAGGAAATCACATAATTAACACGTGCAACCATATGTAGATTACTGTTGTAGTGTTTGCCAACAAATTACTCCTGGAACAGAGACCTACAGTTCGCCTTTTCTAATCTTGACTTTTATGGCTTCGCTCCAGTTCACGTCATCTGATGGTAATATCTGTAACTATCCAAACTATGTGACGGGATCCGGAAGTTGTTAGCTTGCATTTATGTACAACTGTTTAAATCCTTTCGCATTTTCTTACAGCAGTAGTTCCCAGTCTGTTAGAGCTCATTACCCTTCAGCGCATTAAATGCCAACGAATATCACTCCCCACCATCCCTCCACCCCTCAAAATCTAACTAAAATTTTAGGGCTGAAAGATAAATTAATACTCATATTTTTGAATAAGCTGTTAACTTTCAAAACAATAAACTCTTGCTTTTTTGTGGTTACACTACAAAATAGTGACATGGTACAGTGCATTTTCTTTATTGTATGTAGTATCGCTCTTACGCAAATCGAGGGATATGTTTCAATTTTCTCTGTTTCCTAGCATTTTTTTTCCAAGTGTACTTTGACCTTAAATGTACGGGGTGGTTAAATTAAAACGTAGATACTCAAGAATTCCACTGTGGGTTTTAATGATCGTATGGTGCTGAAACTTGGTCAATATTCTAATGCATAAATGCGGAACCGATTTACATAGGAAAGAATGACAAAGGATCCAGTTTTGGCCACCAGTTGCAAATCTGGCGCTATGAATGTAAGAGAGACATATGGAAATGTTTCCATATGTAGTTGGGCCTGAACAGCATAGGTCAAACGAGACAGAAAGGCATAATGTTGATTTCATTATTAATCACCACTAACAAATTTAGTTCACTATGAGTGCCGAGACGTCGAAGAGATGCTGCATCCTTGAATCGACGATCAACAGTTGCTCGCAACAGTTCCGGTGGGATCTGGGTAACTTATTCCTGTTTAATAGCCGTCAAATCAGGTAGACAACGCACATGTTCCTGGATAATGCGTTCTTTTAGATATCTCCAGATCCAAAAGTGTCATGGATTCAGGTCAAATGATCTTGCAGAGCACGCACCAGGAAAACCTCTGGCCAAAACACTTTTGTGGAAGGTTGCATTAAGCAAGGCTTTCACCGGGCGAGCGACATGAGGTGGTGTCCTATCTTGCATGAAAAAAGTAATTTCCTGAGAGTTATATTCTTACTATGTATGAAGCACATGTTGTACAAGGAGGTCTCGATGACCTGCAGACTTGACGATACACATGACAGGCCCTCTGGGTGCATTCTCTTCAAAGACAAACGGACTGAGAATAAAGGTGCTTGTAAATCGAAACCATACAGTCACAGACGGCGAATGCAATGCCTCTCCAGGCAAAAAGTTCAGTTTAACAGTACCCTGAATTCAGCGGTTCCATGTGCTCACTGCACCCCGTAGTGTAAAATGTGCCTTTTCATAGGACATTGCCTGGCCTCTTGCCATCAACCTCTATCCGTTACAGAAACCGAGGAGCAAATTTAGAATATCGCTGCAGATCACGAGGTTTCAGTAGCTGGGCCGTCTGGATCTTGTGCGCGTACCACTGCAAAATAGATCGCAAAACTGTCGTTACTCTTGACCGTGGGGCAGACAGTTCTCGTGATATTACACGAGTACTAGAACTACCAGGGGGATATGTTGTATGGCCAGTTGCAGGAATAGCAACCTAGTCAATAAATTGCATTTAATGATGTTGGGCCTCACTTCGGAATTTTCAGTCGGCGGAACTCTCTCAATGCAGCACTGTAAATGATGCCGTTTCACTAGCAGCCCACGGTCTCTCTTCTCGATAGGTTCTCATTCGGGTGGACGGCAGTTCAAACCCGCGTCCGGTCATCCTGATTTAGGTTTTCCGTCGTTTCCCTAAATCGTTTAAAGAAAATGCCGGGATGGTTCCTTCAAAAGGACAAGGTTTCTTTGTTTCCCCCTCCTTCCGTATCTGATTTTGTGCTCCGTCTCTAATGACCATTTTGTCGACGGGACGCTAAATATTACTCTCCTCCTCCTCCTCCTCCTCCTCCACCTCTTCGCGATAGTCACACTGTTCGCTCGACCTATGGTTTAATAAATGGTAGCATGGATGCCATACCGTCATACAAACGCTATAGGTTTGCATCTGCTCGCCAAAATTGGAACTTTTTTTTCGGAGCGTAAATGAGTTCCGCATTAACGCATTAGTATATATGCAATGTTTCACCGTCATATGATAATTTCAGCTCACACTGGACGTCAGTGAGTAGCTGCACTCTAATTATAACCAACTGGCACTCATAAAAGTCTTGCAAAAATGTTATCAGTTCAAAAAAATTGTTCAAATGGCTCTGGGCACTATGGGACTTAACATCTATGTTCATCAGTCCCCTAGACTTAGAACTACTTAAACCTAACTAACACACACATCCATGCCCGAGGCAGAATTCGAACCTGCGACTGTACCAGGCGCGCGGTTCCGTGACTGAAGCGCCTACAACCGCTCGGTCACAGCGGCGGGCTATCTGGTCATTCCTTAGTACTTCGGTATCCCATTTCTTTGCATATTGATTCTTCCATACTAATCTCTGACACTTCATCCTACTCTTCATCACTACTCAGTTGTGATATGAGTCTATATCTGATGCTGGGTACGCCTTACAATCCAGTATCTGATTTCGGAATCTGTCTGACCATGATGTAATCTAACTGAAACCTTCCCGTATCACCCGGCCTTTTCCAAGTATACCTCCTCCTCTTGCGGTTCTTGAACAGAGTATTCGCTATTAGTAGCTGGAATTTATTACAGAACTCAATTAGACTCCCTCTTCTCTCATTCCTTATCCCATGGCCACATTCTCCTGTAACCATTTCTTCTGTTCCTCCCCCTACAACTCCATTGCAATCCTCCATGACTAGTTAGATTTTCATCTCATTGTACGCTCTGTATTACCCTTGCAGTATCCTCATATACTTTCTCTATCTCTTCATGTTCAGCTTGTGACGTCGACATGTATACTTGAACTATCGTTATCGGTGTTGGTTTGTTATCGATTCTGATAAGAACAGCCGTATCACTGATCTGTTCACAGTAACACACTCTCCGTCCTACCTCCATTTTCATAACGAATTCTACTCCCATTATACCAGTTTCTGCTGCTGTTGATATTACCCTATACTCATCTGACCAGAAATTCTTGTCTTTTTTTCATTTCACTTCACTGACCCTTACTATATATAGACTGAACCTTTGCATTTCCATCTTCAGATTTTCGAGTTTCCCTACCACGTCCAAGCTTCTGACATTCCACACCCCAACTCGTAGAACGTTATCCTTTCGTTGTTTGTTCATTACTTTCCTCAAGGTCACCTCCCTCTTGGCAGTCCCCTCCCGGAGATACGGATGGGGGACTATTCCAGAATCTGTTGCCAATGGAGAGCTCATCGTTACACTTTTCTAATTACAAGCCCCATGTCGTGTGGATTCACGTCAAGTGTCTTTAATACAGTGGCATCCATTGCCTTCTGCATCCTAATGTCATTGATCATTGCAGATTCTTTTGCTTTTAGGGACAGTTTCCCACCACAAGGACATGAGAGTCCCCTGAACGTCGGTCATACGATGCTGAATATGGCAGGTTTCGTCCCATTACCTAAGTTAAGCAACAGCGGGCCCGGTTAATATTTGGGTGGGTGACCACCTGGGAACATCATGTACTGTTGGATATAAAAGGCTATCTAAACTGGGTTACTAACGTGTTAAGAAAGATCAGACTTGCATAAACGAAGTCATCGTCGAAACATAATGAACTTGGTTATATAATGCAAGTGTTGCGGTACGTAAATGGGTAAATACTTATGAAGTGTCTGGCAGAAGGAGAAAAATATGACTGATGTAGAATGAACAGCTGTGCCATAAAGCGATCATGAAAAGCAATCGTTCCATGTGCACGCACTACTGCGTGAAACCTCACTGTCGAATTTACGAATGCAATGAAAGCCAAAGACGAACATCATAAGCTGCTAGTTTGTGTGTCACACTCTGTACAGGCTCCAGAGAAGTGTTGTAGGCAACAGATCGGGCTTACATACACTAAATAGATTTCATGTATATTTGGATGGTTGACCTAAGTTATGAATACGTAATGTAAATAAATGCGCTTATTACAAGAAATGTAACAGTGACAGCAAGGGACTATTATACATTATATACTACACTGAATTGTGAAATATAGTCATACATTAGTGCAACTCAGGTCAATTGTAAAAGCAAAAACTGTCGACGAGTGTTATGAAGCAGATCTGTGTATCATATACAGTCGTACTATGAAAGAGCTACGAATGTTTGCCATAAAAGATTGTATAGTATAATGTGAAAGGAAATATGTTAGATTTGGGAGCAAGGGGTTGGGGGAGAAAAAGTCGATGAATATGGTCGAGGAAAGGAAGCCTATCCCGCGGCGTACTTTATGGAAACCTTATCAGTAACGCCATTAAGGTTTCGTGCCTGATTCGCTTTCGCTAGTCTTAGTCAGAAGAAACAATGACTCAAAGGCAACGCTTGTGAGAAATGCTTCATGCACCTACGCAATAAGCGACGTACATGAGTGACTGGCGTTTAAAATACCTTCGGCTAGAAGGTCGTGGCAGGAGAAGTACAATCTGAAACAGGGAAAGGTGGATGTAGGAATCATCCCGGAATTTTCCTCAGTCAACTGAGGGGAACTTGAATCTGAATGGCCTTACAGGTCTTTGAATCACTGTGCCTTAGAAGAACAGTTCTGATTCTTATTGTTGCGCCACCTCGTTCAGCACATCACTATGTTTTCTGTACATAATCTGAAAGTGTGTAATTGTACTCATTTTCGGCCATAATGGTTATGTTTGTGAACCGTGACTGTCAGGAATAATTTATTTCTAATTTCTGCTACTTTTTATTCTAGGTTTAATCTAACATAATACAGCGCGTTTCGAACATGTTCTGTTCATCCTCAGGCGTTTATACATACCTGCTTCTAAATTTTATTGTTGAAAGCGAAGTAACTTTGTGAGAGCACTAAATGAAGTACACATACAAGTTCTATGATTTCAGGTTTGCTCATTGTCTTGTTTCTCAATAGGTTCATTCTTATTATCTCAATTGTTTCATCTACAGGTATACTGCTGTAAAGGTGTACAATGTCTAGGGATAGAAGCTTGACTGCTTGTAAATTTTATTGTTAAAACGGCTGAAGATGAACAGAGCATGTTCGAAACGCGTTGCCTTATGTTAGATTAAACATAAAATAAAAAAGTTACTGGTAGCAGAAATTGGAAATAAATAATTGTGTAATTGTAGTTGTTAGGCACGGTATGTAACGCGTTACCCGTTTGTGGTTAGCTTGCTGTTCTCTGCAAGCAGACGCAGGGGCCTACAACGGAGTGTGCCAGAGGACCGTGGCTGGCTGAATGGCATTCCTGCAGCCATTGATCGCCGCAGCAGCGGGTAGCCAAGGTCAGCGGGTCAAGTGCCGGACGCTAACGCGGAGGAGAGGACTGGACACCAGCGGAGCGACTCACAGGGCAGGCTGGCACATCACAGCGGAGCTCATCCGGAACCACCACCGCAAAGGCGCCTGCTGCTGCCAGTGTCCACCAACACTTACTCGTTCCTTCTCGTTCTGCCTACACGTTCTATGATGATGATAATCATCAGAAGAAACTGCCGTATAATCAAGGTTTCAACGACCGGAAGGGGGCCGCACCTGCTCGCCGTCACAGATTTTGTCAAATTTATGGGATGTATTATAGGGCTTGCCCAGAAATAGAAGTGACAGAAGTGAGAGCTCCAGATGGCCAAGCGAAAAAAAACAGCATTATCGGCTCGCGTCGGGCGGGGCATTAGCCACTTGTGTTAGCATTGTTTGGTTCAAATGGCTCTGAGCACTATGGGACTTAACATCTGAGGTCATCAGTCGCCTAGAACTTAGAACTAATCAAACCTAACTAACCTAAGGACATCACACACATCCATGCCCGAGGCAGGATTTGAACCTGCGACCGTAGCGGTCGCGCGGTTGAAGACTGTAGCTTCTAGAACCGCTCGGCCACCTCGGCCGGCGTTAGCATTGTTTCCAGGCAGCGGTTGCCCCCCGCGAAAAGAGTATCAAACAGCAATCCGTGGGTCGTTGGGTCAAATCTCGATGTGGACAATTTTCTTTTATTCCTAGTTTTTACGTTATTTACTCTGCGTTACTGAACACTGTAATACCACTGACGTCAAGCGTAAGTGCCAGTTTGGGTTGCCTACATGCAGCAGCAATGACGTCACAGTACAAGATGGCGTTAAGCACTGCCCCCTTTAACGTTATAGATGAGGAGTGCATAGATTGTTATGTGATGACGTCATCTTGGATTGTCGTCATCGTCTCTGCATACAGGTAACCTACACTTGTCCACGCACTTGATGCCAGTGGTATCGCAAGGTTCAATACCACAGTTTAGTGAGTCAGAATGCCCATAGATATATCACTACGAAGGACCAACATAATCCGAAATCTTATTCATTTATGGTGGTCAGTATCTACAGGGTGTTTCAAAAATGACCGGTATATTTGAAACGGCAATAAAAACTAAACGAGCAGCGATAGAAATACACCGTTTGTTGCAATATGCTTGGGACAACAGTACATTTTCAGGCGGACAAACTTTCGAAATTACAGTAGTTACAATTTTCAACAACAGATGGCGCTGCAAGTGATGTGAAAGATATAGAAGACAACGCAGTCTGTGGGTGCGCCATTCTGTACGTCGTCTTTCTGCTGTAAGCGTGTGCTGTTCACAACGTGCAAGTGTGCTATGGACAACATGGTTTATTCCTTAGAACAGAGGATTTTTCTGGTGTTGGAATTCCACCGCCTAGAACACAGTGTTGTTGCAACAAGACGAAGTTTTCAACGGAGGTTTAATGAAACCAAAGGACAGTAAAGGATCTGTTTGAAAAATTTCAACGGACTGGAAACGTGACAGATGAACGTGCTGGAAAGGTAGGGCGACCGAGTATGGCAACCACAGAGGGCAACACGCAGCTAGTGCAGCAGGTGATCCAACAGCGGCCTCGGGTTTCCGTTCGCCGTGTTGCAGCTGCGGTCCAAATGACGCCAACGTCCACGTATCGTCTCATGCGCCAGAGTTTACATCTCTATCCACACAAAATTCAAACGCGGCAACCCCTCAGCGACGCTACCATTGCTGCACGAGAGACATTCGCTAACGATACAGTGCACAGGATTGATGACGGCGATATGCATGTGGGCAGCATTTGGTTTTCTGACGAAGCTTATTTTTACCTGGACGGCTTCGTCAATAAACAGAACTGGCGCATATGGGGAACCGAAAAGCCCCATGTTGCAGTCCCATCGTCCCTGCATCCTCAAAAAGTACTGGTCTGGGCCGCCATTTCTTTATAAGGAATCATTGGCCCATTTTTCAGATCCGAAACGATTACTGCATCACGCTATCTGGACATTCTTCGTGAATTTGTGGCGGTACAAACTGCCTTAGACGACACTGCGAACACCTCGTGGTTTATGCAAGATGGTGCCCGGCCACATCGCACGGCCGACGTCTTTAATTTCCTGAATGAGTATTTCGATGATCGTGTGATTGCTTTGGGCTATCCGAAACATACAGGAGGTGGCGTGGATTGGCCACCCTATTCGCCAGACATGAATCCCTGTGACTTCTTTCTGTGGGGACACTTGAAAGACCAGGTGTACCGCCAGAATCCAGAAACAATTGAACAGCTGAAGCAGTACATCTCATCTGCATGTGAAGCCATTCCGCCAGACACGTTGTCAAAGGTTTCGGGTAATTTCATTCAGAGACTACGCCATATTATTGCTACGCATGGTGGATATGTGGAAAATATCGTACTATAGAGTTTTCCAGACCGCAGCGCCATCTGTTGTTGACAATTGTATCTACCGTAATTTCGAAAGTTTGTCCGCCTGAAAATGTACTGTTGTCCCAAGCATATTGCAACAAACGGTGTATTTCTATGGCTGCTCGTTTAGTTTGTATTGCCGTTTCAAACATACCGGTCATTTTTGAAACACCCTGTATTTTAATGGGTCAGAAACGATGAGCTTGCCTTCTCGGCGAAACATAACCACGACAGGCCTGCGCACACTCGTCACGTGTACATTTAGCCAGGCAGGTGTATTTTGGTCGCAACAAGTCGCTGTGTGGGCGAAACTCTATCCGGCTGACGCTGAAGCCAGGCTAACGGGCGGCAAATCCGGCGGGTTTCACTTTCAGCGGCGGGCAGTGATTCCCGCTGAGCCGAGCCGCTAATTCCCGCTAAAACCCGCGTCCACCGAGGCTACGGCTTCAGCGTCACCGCCTGCCAGCTCAGTAGAACTTATTCCGCAGCCGATGATCTGCAAGCAGTTGCTCTAACAGCGTCTACTTGTCAGGGGCAGGTGACGTTAAACCATCACACTGTTACACCCGAATCTGTATCTACGCTCCAAAAACTGTAGAGAAACTTTTTACAGTCAAGATCGCGTTCAAAACTACTTCACCATTTGAACAGCTGCCACTCTATAAATTATGATTCCATATACATAGCACTACAATGTCATTATGCTACAGTTATGCATCCTCCAGTTTTGGATAAGCAATTGAAACGCCCTGAATGAAGACTGTATATATTCATATAGCATATAATACTAACATTCGACTAATAATGCAAATGATGAACAAGAATTTTTGAAACATTGCCAAAATATAAAAATACTTATCACATAAAAGTCACTATAGTTCACAAATGTTTCACTGTTAAATAATTTTTTATATTAGAAAATCTTCTGTAATTTTAAATGTCATGAAGAAGAATATGTGAAGAGGTTTCCAGAACACCTAGATAAATGCCCTCTACTCGCTGTAATTATTTACACACCTTGTCTTAGCAGCACCAATGCCATTCAGTTGCACTACGTATATCGAGTGAGAAAGTGCCATGATGTGCGTCTTTCGTCATGTAAATGTAAAGTAAACACTGGCGTAAATGTGCACTTTCACTGTATATTTTGGATTTTAACAACTGACACGCATTAACGGAGTGCTACATATGTAGACGTACCAAGTTCCATAAGGTGCATTCTTGACGTGCATATCTTTACTTGTGACAAGCCTGTTTGTAATTTTATTTTTGTCGAACCTGTGTGGGGTGTGGAATATGCTCTCCACTAAAATGTCAACGTGGGAGCGCACAATGGAACGTGATTTAAAATCAAAAATGTTTTTCACGGTCTGTAATTATATAATTTCCGAAATGTCTAACAAAAATAATGATGGTAGACGCAATATACATAGATGCACAATGTTACAGTTTTGAAGATAACTGTGTTACCTGTCGAAACCGGTCATAGTATTTTAAGTGATAAAAATAGTTTTGAAAGCGATCATGGTTACGAAAAATTTCTGTACAGTACATATAGATCGTTCCCTCTCATTTCTCCTTATGAAAACCTTCAGTCACTCTGAAAACCAGTGTAAAGTGCATTACAGAGGGTATCTTCCATTTTACCTCTTATTAGGAGGTCTTTACATTCAATTACTCCAAAGCTGGCTTAAATGCTTCTTGCGCGCTGTAATTAAATCTCACCTCCGCGGTCTCAAAGGAAAGGAACTTGGAGTACGGGGTGGAAGGGATTGTAGTGTATTTCTGAGTGCCTCATATAAAGATGGTTCTAGAAAATCTGCCACTAGGCTCCCGTAAAAAAGTCGGCGGTCATCTCCACGAATATGCCAATTGAGAATCTTCAGCATCTTCATGAAGGTCTCCCACAGGATAACAAACGTACAACTGTTTCTGCAGCTCTTCTTTGTATACGTACAGCATCACCTATTCGTACTATTTGGTATGGTCGCACGGGTGTGTTGTACGCAATCTCAGTCGTAGACTGGCTGGCTATATTTTCCAATCCACTGTACAGCGCATGGTAATAGGTACTTCATACCCATAACAGCCGAAGTCATCAAAACGAAATAAATGCTAAATAATGAGGTCCACGGTCCCTTGGCAGTGTTAAAATTTAAGCTAAGTCAATTCAATCAAAAGATAAGCCCATTGTATGTCACGTATTTTGATACTCGCAAACTCACTCGTCAAAACCTATAGATGACCTCCACGGTGTTTCCGGAAGAGTGTTCAAAACTGTAAAAGGACATAGACAAAGATCCACTGAACTATCTGAAGTAGGGAACCTTAGGTCGGAAAAGCCAGCTTGCGGAGATATGGAAGAAAACTTGTCTGTCGCTTTGTGTAGCGTTAATGTTTCCCATCCTATTCACAACTAACATACGTCCAAGTTTACACGTACTGTGCTGTATTTCCTGCAAGGAAACAAGGAAGACGAGTTTGATTACCAAGAAGTCATGATGCAGGTTTTGTTTACTTTATTTGTCCGTCAGGTGGCTCTATTGTATCGTATTTACGTTGTCCCATGACAGAACGTGCTATGAATCAACGACAGGCCTGTTAATTACTCAGTGCTATTTAGAGATGTACAGTTTAATACGATAGAGCAGTACCGGTACAGTGTTTCCTGGTCATTGATTGGAAGGGGAGGTCCTATTTCATAACCTGCGCTGTCTCCTGACCTGAATCACCTTGATTATTCACATGGGTACATCTAGAGTCACTTGTATGTGAGACCCCAGTGGCAACGGAGATGGAATTAGTTGCCAGAACTGTTGCTACCTGTGATGTGATTCGACACATGTGATCAGGGATATTTGTCAGTGTGCGTCTGTATCTCGTTCGCCGATCTCATGCTTGTATTGGGGTTGATAGCCGTCAACTTCGGCATATTTTGTAAGATATATTACAAATGGTACGTTCATTGTGTCAATGGCAGTATTTGCAGTTAACTAATGTAAGTAAAAAAGTACAGAGTAATGTGATTTTATTCCTATTATCTCCTCAAGCTGGCTTTTCCGACCCCAAGTACCCTGCCTCGAATTTTAGAGTTAAATTTCTGCAGGCTTTTGCGGGAACACCCTGTATATTCAGGGCGTCCAGAGGAGGAGTCTCTTCATCTACATCTACACGGATACTCTGCAAATCACATTTAAGTGCCTGGCAGAGGGTTCATCGAACCACATTCACAATTTTCTATAATTCCAATCTCGTAAAGCGCGCGGAAACAATGAACACCTATATCTTTCCGTACGAGCTCTGATTTCCCTTATTTTATCGTGGTGATCGTTCCTTCCTATGTAGGTCGGTGTAAACAAAATATTTTCGCATTCGGAGGAGAAAGCTGGGGATTGGAATTTCGTGGAACGATTCCGTCGCAACGAAAAACGCCTTTTTTTAAAATGATTTCCAACCCAAATCCTGCATCATTTTTGTGACACTCTCTCTAATATTTCGCAATAATACAAAAGGTGCTGCCTTTCTTTGAACTTTTTCGAAGTACTCCATCAGTCCTATCTGGTAAGGCTCCCACACCGCGCAGCAGTATTCTAAAAGAGGACGGACAACCATAGTGTAGGCACTCTCCTTAGTAGGTCTGTTATATTTTCTAAGTGCCCTGCTAATAAAACGCAGTCTTTGGTTAGCCTTCCCCATATTTTCTACTTCCAATTTAAGTTCTTCATAATTGTAATACCCAGGTATTTAGTTGAATTTCCGGCTTTTAGATTAGACTCATTTATCGTGTAAACGACGTTTAACGAGTTCCTTTTAGCACTCATGCGGATGACCTCACACTTTTCGTTATTTAGGGTCAACTGCCACTTTTCGCACCATTCAGATATTTTTTCTAAATATTGCAGTTTCTTTTGATCTTCTGATGACTTTATTAGTCGATAAAAGACAGCGTCATCTGCAAACAACCGAAGACGGCGACTCAGATTGTCTCCCAAATCATTTATATAGATAAGGAAAAGCAAAAAGAGCCTATAGCACTATATTGGGGAACGCCAGAAATCACTTCTGTTTTACTCGATGACTTTCCGTCAGTTACTAGGAACTGTGACCTCTCTGACAGGAAATCACATATCCAGTCACATAACTGAGACGATATTCCATAAGCAAGCAATTTTACTACGAGCCGCTTCTGTGATACAGTGTCAAAAGCATTCCGGAAATCCAGAAATACGGAATCTATCTGAAATCCTTTGTCAATAGCACTCAGCACTTCACCTGAATAAAAAGCTAATTGTGTTTCACAGGAACGATGTTTTCTAGACCCATGTTGACTGTGTGTCAATGGACAATTTTCTTCCAGGTAATTCGTAATATTCGAACACAATATATGTTCTAAAATCCTGCTGCATATCGACGTTAACGATATGGGCCTGTAATTTAGTGGATTACTCGTACTACCTTTCTTGAATACCGGTGTGACCTGTGCAGCTTTCCAGTCTTTGGGTACGGATCTTTCGTCGAGATAACAGTTGTATTTGCTTGTTCAGTATGGAGCTAATGCATCAGCATACTACGAAAGGAACCTAATTGGTATACAGTCTGGACCAGAAGACTTGCTTTTATTAAGTGATTTAAGTTGCTTGACTACTCCGAGGATATTTAGTTCAAAGCTACTCATGTTGAAAGCTGTTCTCGATTCGAATTCTGGAATATTTACTTCGTCTTCTTTTGTGAAGGCGTTTTGGAAGGCTGTGCTTAGTCCCTCTGCTTTGGCAGCACTGTCTTCGATAGTATCTCCATTACTATCGTACAGAGAAGGCATTGATTGCTTCTTGCCGCTAATATACTTCACATACGACCAGAATCTCTTGATTTCAAAATTAAATATCTTGAAAACTAATATCTTTAGACGAGTGCGACAAACGATATTTTTACTGAGGAAGCTGTGAACATTTTATACCGAAACTATATATAAATTTCGAAAAAGTACAAAAAGCTGGTAATAGATGGCGGCATAATCGCTATGCGTAGTGAATACAAAGTGTCTAGGGCGTACGAAGGAAGAGGTTGGAATATGTATTCCAGTTAATATATGTTTAAAACATTTATTCTTCAGTCTCAGTTCCACATTTTTCATTACATTACATGATTCTATCTCCCTTGATCGTCTTCGTATCTAAGTGGCTTCGTGAAAAAGCCGCCTTCTCTGTATCACAATCGCATAGCGCACTCTATGAGGTTCTGACTCAGACAAGATGTATCGCTGACGAAACTACTTAGATCTACTGATGTTCCAGTGAGATCGAAACATGTCATACAATTAAAAATATGTGATGAGACTGATTCATAAATGAGAATTGCTTAAATAACAGTTTGTTACTTAGCTTCATTTCGTCTAGGGGATAATTAAAACGTAGGAGTATCTCTAGCGTTATCGAGTTTCTGTCCTAAGCCGCTGGCATAACGAGCGGCGGAGGACTCACTGTATATGTGCATCTCTACGCGGTAAAAATCTTTTATAAACTAGCCGGACAAAAAATTACTGTCCCCGGTGCGCACACACAGATGCATCGTAAGCCAGTACAGATGGCGCAGCAATCGACTAAAGCGCTCAGTCGCGAGCATCCTGCCTCTACGTGAGCGTAAGGCGGCAGTAGAAGTCAGTGAGGTTATTATACTTCAAGTGGAATTATACGTAAACATGGGTAAATGCAAGGAGCTGAAAAATTGCTGGATTTGTTGGTATTTTGCAGGGGACTGTTCAATGTATCTATAAGTACTGGTGTAATACACATGGACACGAAACACATCAGAAATGTGGGCGCAAACGGATAGTGAGTGAGACGAACCGGAGAGACGTTTCACAGCCTGCGGATCAAAATCGCTTCCAAATGCGACAGGAATAGCTGCAGGCTGCTAGTGAGCGTCCATCCCCTCATGTGGGCGAAAGAACAATGCGACCGCAACTGCAGGCAATGAACATTTGGCATAGGTCACCTAGCAGGAGGCCATTACTCACACGAGAACGTACGGAGGCTCGTCTTCGATGGGCTTGAAATCATTGAACGAGGGCGGTAGCCGGCTGGCGGAACGTTTCTGCCTGTATTCAAATGATGCACGACATCAAGTACACCGAAAGGCAAATGAAAGATTTCATCCTTAATCAGTGCAAGGTCAGGCTCAAGCTAGGAGTGGGTGCGCGATGTTTCGGGGGTGTTTCTCTTATCATGATCATAGCCCACTCACGGAGATGATCACTAATATGAACCAGAACGTTTATTTAAACGTTCAGAATTATCAAGGGTTACCTTACAATCAGAACCCATGTAAGGAGTATGCTACTTATACCCCTATTTTTCAAGACGTCAACAGTAGAATTCATTAGACTGCAACAATATGTGACTGGGTCTCTAGCCGGCCGCGGTGGTCTAGCGGTTCTAGGCGCTCAGTCCGGAACCGCGCGACTGCTACGGTCGTAGGTTCGAATCCTGCCTCGGGCATGGATGTGTGTGATGTCCTTAGGTTAGTTAGGTTTAAGTAGTTCTAAGTTCCAGGGGACTGATGACCACAGATGTTAAGTCCCATAGTGCTCAGAGCCATTTCAACCATTTTTATTTTTATTTTATTTTATTTTAATTTTTTTTTTACTTGGTCTCTGAACACACCTCCAGCCTGTTACATTTCGATTGACCTACAAAATCATCTTGCACAAATCCCTCAGAAAATCTGTGGGATATGTGGAAATAGTGAGTAAAACGCCGACATCAGCATCCCCTCAATTTAGTTTAACAGTGCGATTAAATCCTCAGCGAGTTGCTTAACCTGGATGCGACGCACCGGCACAACCTTGCGGTTTCACTTCCTAACTGTATACAGGGATACAGATGCATCAGGGGAATTACTCGGTAGTAAATGAAACTTGTAATGATTTATATAGGGTTGCCTGATTTTGTCCGGTGAGCTTTTGATACACGTGATCTGTACGCAAGATATATGACAAAGGCAGCACAATGGTTCTACGGTTCTTCGAATACAGGTTTATCTTAACCTACCCAACAGTGTCTCGCGACATCTATGTCGCGTCTCTTCCCCGGGCATTTATGTTGCACTTACGTGTGGGCTATATGAACCTTTTACAGCCCTAGCAGCGTGTATCTGATTCAATGTCTGGGCTCAAAACACTAGAGGAATAGTTTGGAACTGGTCACATTAGCGTCATGTAAACAATTTCCTTTAGATGTACACTGTATTCTCCAAAGAGCCTCCCAACATATCTCAATCTTCCGCTCGCCGCTCGTAGTCACATTTAAAGGAAGCCGCTAATCAATTAACCAACTTCAATCTTTGTCCAAGTTCTTGTACAATGTCCGTCTCGGTAGCTGAGAGGTCAACGCGGCTGACTGCCATACCGAGGAGCCGGGTTCGATTCCCGATACCTCCTGGACGGAACGGGGTGCATTCAGCCACATCAGGCCAGTTTAGGAGTAATTGATGGGGCAGTAGCAGCTCCAGTGGCGAAAACTGACAATGGCTGGGATGGCCAAGCCCATCTGCAATGACGCTAGTCGGCCTGTAGAGAAGGACCCGCCAACACCTGCGAACGGAGTTTCATCTTACAATGGTCCTACGACTATAATCTCCTGTCGACAATAGCATAGGTCCTCCTGTGGCCCTCTTATTAGGAATTTCACACACACACACACACACACTTGTGTTTGTAACTTACAGCCTATCTGTCCATAAAAGTCATTGCGACATGACGTTACTGAACGGACTGACTGATGCGGGGAGAAGAGAGACACATCAAATGAATTCACAACTGCGAATAAGGACTACAATAAGCTGTAGAATGGAATGACGACAATGAAAATCTGTGCCGGGCTGGTACTCGAACCCGAATTTTCCGCTTATCGCGAACGGTCGCCGTACCATTTGGCTATCCGTGGAAGACTCACGGCCAGACCCGATCCATCCGTCGTCAACCATGCGGCTACGGCCTATACTCTTACATCCAATATGTATATTCCCGTACAAGTCGGACATTGTACTTGAAACTCGCTTGCCTGGTATCGGCAGATAAATACGATATTGGAGTGGCTGTGTTATTCTGATTACGATGCAAAGTTCCTTTGGCTATTCATGCACGTCCGAAGGACTTTTTCATCGTCATCCTAACAACACAGGTACTGCAATATCGTGGGACAGAGAGAGGTGGCAAGCGTGTCTGAGAAGTACGAGACCGTTCAGCGTGCCTGCTAGTCGCCCGTTTGGATAGAGATCTCGGCTAAAGTGGTTCCAACTGCGTGTTGCATGCGTTTGGCACACATTCATTTAACATTGTTGTGTGACATTAAATATAGCCACATCATTCGCACATCACAAGCTAGCAAGCAAGAGTGCAGTACCGTCCACAGCGTAATGTCAATACTCTGGAGGAGATACGAGGCAGTACAACGGGCTCGCCGGAGGCGCGCGCAAAGTCAGCTGGCGTTACCACCCAGTGTTTGGATCATTATGGCTGTTAGTAGCCGAAAACGTGCGAGCGCTCAATCGTGTACTGTGGCTAGAGATTCGCCGTCATACAGTGTATTGCTTGCTTATAGAGATTATTCAGCTATATCGGCTATCCACCAGAAACACGCTGACGTACAAACGCTTCGCTTTGCTCTACGGATGTTGTATCTTATCTACAACGAGAGGACTTGTTAGAGGACGAGTCGCATCTTTGTTGAATTAAGCCTCGGAGTTCATTCATGTGGTGCACATATCCACAGGCTACAAAATTTCCAATATTGCGCCAGTAAAGTTTTCGACGATTGTTCTGCGACGTGCTGTAGTAGTAGTTTATATCTCGTCATAAATCAATGACTGCTCTATGTAAACTGGACAAAGAAGGTTCCAATACGAGAACAGTGCTATTACGGATCACAAATGTTGCCTCGAATTGTTTTCGTTTCCCGTACAGCGCAACCAAAAGTTCATACGAGGGTCCACAAAAACCACTGAACAAAAGAAACCACTAAAAAGTTCTACAGTTCTGCATCAGTAAATGGCTGAAACGAACACTCGCTCTCAGCTGCAGGTTACCTATCTACACTCCTGGAAATGGAAAAAAGAACACATTGACACCATGTGTCAGACCCACCATACTTGCTCCGGACACTGCGAGAGGGCTGTACAAGCAATGATCACACGCACGGCACAGCGGACACACCAGGAACCACGGTGTTGGCCGTCGAATGGCGCTATCTGCGCAGCATTTGTGCATCGCCGCCGTCAGTGTCAGCCAGTTTGCTGTGGCATACGGAGCTCCATCGCAGTCTTTAACACTGGTAGCATGCCGCGACAGCGTGGACGTGAACCGTATGTGCAGTTGACGGACTTTGAGCGAGGGCGTATAGTGGGCATGCGGGAGGCCGGGTGGACGTACCGCCGAATTGCTCAACACGTGGGGCGTGAGGTCTCCACAGTACATCGATGTTGTCGCCAGTGGTCGGCGGAAGGTGCACGTGCCCGTCGACCTGGGACCGGACCGCAGCGACGCACGGATGCACGCCAAGACCGTAGGATCCTACGCAGTGCCGTAGGGGACCGCACCGCCACTTCCCAGCAAATTAGGGACACTGTTGCTCCTGGGGTATCGGCGAGGACCATTCGCAACCGTCTCCATGAAGCTGGGCTACGGTCCCGCACACCATTAGGCCGTCTTCCGCTCACGCCCCAACATCGTGCAGCCCGCCTCCAGTGGTGTCGCGACAGGCGTGAATGGAGGGACGAATGGAGACGTGTCGTCTTCAGCGATGAGAGCCGCTTCTGCCTTGGTGCCAATGATGGTCGTATGCGTGTTTGGCGCCGTGCAGGTGAGCGCCACAATCAGGACTGCATACGACCAAGGCACACAGGGCCAACACCCGGCATCATGGTGTGGGGAGCGATCTCCTACACTGGCCGTACACCTCTGGTGATCGTCGAGGGGACACTGAATAGTGCACGGTACATCCAAACCGTCATCGAACCCATCGTTTTACCATTCCTAGACCGGCAAGGGAACTTGCTGTTCCAACAGGACAATGCACGTCCGCATGTATCCCGTGCCACCCAAAGTGCTCTAGAACGTGTAAGTCAACTACCCTGGCCAGCAAGATCTCCGGATCTGTCCCCCATTGAGCATGTTTGGGGCTAGATGAAGCGTCGTCTCACGCGGTCTGCACGTCCAGCACGAACGCTGGTCCAACTGAGGCGCCAGGTGGAAATGGCATGGCAAGCCGTTCCACAGGACTACATCCAGCATCTCTACGATCGTCTCCATGGGAGAATAGCAACCTGCATTGCTGCGAAAGGTGGATATACACTTTACTAGTGCCGACATTGTGCATGCTCTGTTGCCTGTGTCTATGTGCCTGTGGTTCTGTCAGTGTGATCATGTGATGTATCTGACCCCAGGAATGTGTCAATAAAGTTTCCCCTTCCTGGGACAATGAATTCACGGTGTTCTTATTGCAATTTCCAGGTGTGTAATTGCTTCCAGAGACAACATAAATTTGATTTTCAGAGTTTCGTATAATTACTAATCAAATTTAAAAATTTGAAATGTTGCCATTAACTAATCATTAAGAACCATAACCTTACATTAAAAGTGTAACACAGTAAGCCAAGTATTGCAGTTTAGAAAATATGTAGGCCTGATTCTCTTGAGGCAGAGTCACTCATGGCTTTCAGGTTATCCAAACTATATTCATCCACTATTTTATTCATAGCTTTTTTTTCAATAATTGATGTATATATTTCAGAATAAAATTCATTCAGCCGCCATTTGCACAGATATTTTTGTTTCGCTTTACCGGTTTCAACGAACTAATTTCTCGTCTTTAGAAGCATTATACTGGTTTAGCAGAAGTCAGTATCTTCTTCCCAGAAATGTAATCCCCTGACATGTTCAAAACTGTGATTATTGTAATCACAAATTGGTAGATTTGATCATTTACAGTAGATGAGTCAAATCTATGGAACACAAATTGTATAAGGTTATTTCAAACACAGACTGGCAGACTGATAATTTACAGTAAATGAATCATATCTCTGTATATGTAAAACTGAACGATTGCATAGATGTGATTTACTTCCAGGAAATTATCAATCTGCCATGACGGCTGAAATTTATTCCGAAATACAGTTATAGAGTATTTAAGAATGAGAGCTTTTAGCGACTTCCAACAAATTTTACCCAAAATTTCAAACATTTTCGGAACTTTTTCGCGCTAAAATTCTTTTCGTTCACCCCCTTCCCGCAACAAAATATTTTTTGTTGTTGAGTCAAGATGTTTTAATGTGTTATTTCTTTACTATCAACTTTATTCACAAAACATTTTGCAGACAGTATCAACCTGTATTACTGAATAAACCTACAAAACCATATCATTGTGTAGTACACTGATCAAGAGATATGATGTCCTGAAGATTGGTTTTAATTTTTTTTATTAGATTGTGAATAACTGAAAGTGGTGAAAACAACATAATAAGGGTCTTGCGTCTTCAACACTATATATTTTACATGCTCAACGTCAAATATTTATACATCAACTCATTTGTTAAGTTATCAGACGTTTAAAGCTTCTTTCTTTCTCTCACTTTCTTTTTCACTGCGATTTATTTTATTATTTTTTCAACAGTTGTATATTATTTACCTGCTACTGATTACCTGCCGTCGATATTCCACATGAAAATATAAGCAACATTACCAGATAAAACGTCATTAAGGATGGCGGGAGATTCTTGGGAGTACATGTTCACACGGTTTCATAGCGGCACTGAAGTCTACACGATCCTGCAACGGCATGTACCCCTCTTCAGTGTTCAGAATGCTTGCTGAGGAATATAAGTTGTTGCAGGTACACTATAGATTATGCGCCGATTGTACTGGCGTCTTGTTCATCTATGCTGCGAGTTATTACGTGTGCTGGAAGTGTTATCCAGCAACTCATGTACTCAATAACTGAAGTCGAAATATGACACCGGAGAGTATACATAATAATGGAACCAAAAGAGGTCAGCAAACTTGGATTCTCATAAACGTTCTTCCCGAGGTAATTGCGATGGTGTGGTAACGAAATGCTACTAGTGTCAGTATGAAATACTGTCCTGGTTCAAAGATATTTATTCTGAATGTTAACTTTTCCGTTGCCACTCCAATTAAGTGGCCTCAAAATTCACCTACGGCCTACCCTAACTAGACAGACAATACAACATTAGCACGTTACATTTCGCTATTTACTGTACAATCTCTCCTAGTAAAGGAGGCGATCCACGCATCTGCTCTTCTTTGCAGTGAGTTACGAATTCTAACAAACAGCTCCGAATCATTGCCTTAATTTTGACACGACTGTACAGTTTTCTGCTTCTGTTCTCAAACCGTATCAGCAGGATTGCTGAACACACTACATCTGAGATAGCGCTCGCAGAAACATCAAGTGGACTGAAAAAAATGTGGAGGCCAAGGTACACCATCTCCTCAGGTTATCCATCTTGGACAGCACTCGCACGACAGTTGCCATCATACGTCAGCCACATGAGTTGGTGCCCCATATTGTGCGTACCGCGTTTCCCAACAGTTGTCACTGGGTGAAGTTTGAGTCCATTTAAATGGGGACTTAACGTAAAATTGTTGTTCTGGCGTTTAGTCCAAAGGCATATTTGAGGCAGCTGTCCATGCTACTCTATCCTGTGCAGACCTCTTCCGCACGGCCACTGCGGCCGGCTGCTGTGAAGTGCGATGTTATTGATAAGAAAATATGGAGTCCCCGTATTTTAGCTTTTTCTAATGTACAGAGAGCGGAAATGACGTTTTATTATAATACGTACCACGGCATAATCCTTTCCTGCTCTGTATTCAAGATATTTCAACCAACCACGATAAAACTGTATAAGTTTTTGTATGACTTGTTTTGAAAATGCGCATGAAGTTAGAAGCTCCGTGTAGCTGTTTGCAGATAATGGTGTTGTGTGCAAGAAAGTATTACGTACAGTAAACTGTATCAAAATGCAGGAAGGTTACAAAGATTCTGTGCTTGCTTCACGGACTGTCAGTTGACCTTCAACATAATGAAATACAGCCTATCGTGCACACAACCTGTTATTTTTTTACTACACGATTGCTGAACCGTCAATAGGAGCAGCTCCATCTACTAGTTGTTTAGAAGTACGCGTACGGAACCCTATAAACCTAGCCGCAGCTGAGATAGAAGCCACACTGTACTTCATTGTAAGAAGGAAGTAACTTACAAAAACCTCATTCCACCGATACTTAAATATTGCTCGCCAATTTAGGCCCCATACCAGATAAGATTGATAGACCTAATGAAGAAGATACGAAGACGATATGTGTATAATGTCACAGGTTCGATCAGTAAGCTCGAAAGCGTCACAGATATGCTGAGCCAAGTTCATTAACAGACTCTAAAATCTTCTCAGAAGAGTCAACTAATGTACAGGGTAATTTAGAAGACCACAAAACGCTTTAAAAATATGTGTAAGTAAAAGAGTAAATATATCATAACAGATGATAGAGCTGTTCAAAAAAAACTCTTGAATTGTTTTTGAACGCGATGCCCGTAAGTTAGTATAGACGAGGGCGCCTGCCCGGGGAGTGCGTGTGCGGTTTGAGGCGCCTCATCACGGATTGCGCCCCCTGCGTGGGATGTTCGAGTCCTCCCTCGGGCATCGGTGTGTGTGTTGTTCTTAGCATAAGATTGTTTAAGTTAGATTAAATAGTGTGTAAGTCTAGGGACCGATGACCTCGGCAGTTTGGTTTCTTAGGAATTCACGCACATTTGTACATTTGAACGACGGCGCCACCGACCGTAGTTCTTGAAAACGGCGCGAACCCTGCGGAGAGATCACTTTATGTGTTGGAGTTGTCTGGTTGCTATCGGAATCGAGCGTGCAAAGACCTATCCAATCAGTCTTCAGAAAACAAAATCAGTTTGCAACAGCATAACGAAACGGCACCAGAAATTCGACGACGATGATCGTTTATACAACGCAGAACGTTCAGATAAAACGGGCTTGTCGGACTAGACAGTGGACCGTGTGAAGGACGTTATACTGCGAAGTCCTACAAATTCTGTCTATAGAGCTTGTGCAGAAATGAACATCCCTTAGCATACAGTGAGAAAAATCCTTCATAAGCGATTGAGAGTGAAGCTGTACAAACTGCAGCTCCTGCAAAAGCATAAACCATTATGGCAAAGTGCTGTGTGCTATGCAAATCCATCATGAAATTTACCTCACAAGCAAAGTTTCAGTAATGAAGCCACTTTTCATCTGCCGGGAAAGGTCAATCGACACACGCGTAGTGGAGACTGCGAATTCACATGCAAGTGTTGAACACTTTTGGGATTCCGAAAATATTAACGTGTCCTGAGCCGTGGGCAAGAACACAGTCAGGGAACCGTTCTTCGCTGAGAGAGCTCTCAGTGATACAACTCATCATAAATTGGCTATTTATCTTGGTATAAATAAGCAAACAATCGCTTTTCTGGATTTCAGATACAACTTATTGTACCATTAACTAGTTTTCGAGCCGCTGTCCGCTCATCATCAGATGGAGGTGTTACAGAACCTAGCGGACCAAGTGTAACGAGATTCTGCAGTGATGGAGCTGGCGTAAATGACGGCAATTTAGAAAGAAACGTTTACGAAACGGAAATGCTGATACATTTTGGGTACTTACAGTGCACTGCGTAGTGGTATCCATACCACATTCATTACTGTAAGGTGCATTAACAGAAGTACAGGCGAATATACACAGTATCTACTCGCACTTAGTTTCACACTTAATCACAGAATGTAAGTACTGGATGTAAATGCAAAGAATGGGTATGTAATAGATATAGCACTTTGCTACATCACGCTCTTCGGCTTGAGATGCATTGTATTACAAACATTACATTCTGTGAACAAGTGTGAAACCGCAAGTGAAGCGAAATACTGTGTATATCCGTGCCCACAACTGATAATATAAATTAAGGGAATTGATTTGCTATAGATACATCTACATCTACATCTACATCCATACTCCGCAAGCCACCTGACGGTGTGTGGCGGAGGGTACCCTGAGTACCTCTGTCGGTTCTCCCTTCTATTCCAGTCTCGTACTGTTCGTGGAAAGAAGGATTGTCGGTATACTTCTGTGTGGGCTCTAATTCTCTGATTTTATCCTCATGGTCTCTTCGCGAGATATACGTAGGAGAGAGCAATATACTGCTTGACTTCGGTGAAGGTATGTTCTCGAAACTTGAACAAAAGCCCGTACCGAGCTACTGAGCGTCTCTCCTGCAGAGTCTTCCACTGGAGTTTATCTATCATCTCCGTAACGCCTTCACGATTACTAAATGATCCGGTAACGAAGCGCGCTGCTCTCCCTTGGATCTTCTCTATCTCTTCTATCAACCCTATCTGGTGCGGATCCCACACTGCTGAGCAGTACTCAAGCAGTGGGCGAACAAGCGTACTGTAACCTACTTCCTTTGTTTTCGGATTGCATACCACGATGCAGTGCACTGTGAACACCCAAAACGTAACAACATTTCCATTTCATGAACTTTTCTGTAACGATCTCTAAATTATCGTAATTTTAGCCAGGCTCATCACCACAGCGTTTCGCTCCAATTGGTCAACAACGTAATATTGCCATAACAGGTCCATCTGATGAAGAGCCTGCAGTGGCTTTAAAACCATTAATAGTTCAACAAATCGTGTGTAACCCCCCACCCCCCACCCCCCACCCCCCGCGCGCCCAGAAAAGCGACTGGCTGCTTATTTATACCCAGATAAATCTCCAGTTTAAACCACAGTTGCATTTCGTCATTCGTAGTGGATGTAATGAAACTATGCTCATGTTTGAAAGTGGTACAGGGATGTCATCTTTCAGGAAGTTGGCGCCCCTCCAACATTTCCACAATTGTGTATGCTTGTACTGGAACGAGACGTTTCTAATTGCTACCAGGGTCCCTCGAATAGATGCCTATCGATTTCGCCTTTTGGCGTTACATCAAGGATAGCGTTTATGTTCATCCTCGACCACAGAACGTCCAAGACTTGCGCCAAGGCATCAAAGCAGCTGTTCCTGCCACCACTCTTTAAAGACTGCGTCGTGTGTGGGCAGAATGGGAATAGAGATTACTCGTATGCGCTCCGTCTGACGAAGACAAAGAAAGTTTAATGAACATTCTTTCATGTATTTGCAATTACCCTGAATTTCTGCCTTCTATGTATACTACGCGGAGGGACCATGAAAGAAAGGTTAGAGAGATTCGCCCGTTCTCGCTTACTTACGAGCAATAGTTCCTGCCCGGCACCATTCGCGAGTGCAAAGGGAAGGGGAGAAAGTATCAGTGGCACGCGAAAGATATGTACATCTACATCTACGTACATATCCGCAAGTCACCGTGTGGTGCATGGCGCAGGGTACTTTTTACCACGCCTAGTTACTTCCTTTCTAGTTCGACTCACAAACAGAACGGGGGAAGAACGACTGTGTACATTCCCCCACTTGATCCCTAATTTCTCTAATCTTTGTTGTCCTTACGCAAAATATACGTTGGCGACAGTAGAATCGTTCTGCAGTCAACTTCAAATGCCGAGTCTCTACGTCTTCTCAATAGTGCTTCGTGAAAAGATCGTCGTATTCCCTCCAGGGAAAGCCCCCCTCTGAGGACACGAAGCACTTACTAATACCCGCATGTTGATCGAGCCGGCCGCCGTGGTCTCGCGGTTCTAGGCGCTCAGTCCGGAACCGTGCGACTGCTACGGTTGCAGGTTCGAATCCTGCCTCGGGCATGGATGTGTGTGATGTCCTTAGGTTAATTAGGTTTAAGTAGATCTAAGTTCTAGGGGACTGATGACCACAGCAGTTGAGTCCCATAGTGCTCAGAGCCATTTCAACCATGTTGATCGAAACTACCACAAACAAATCAACTAGCCCGCTTCTCAATTGCTTCGCTGTCTTCCTTTAATCCAACCTGTCGCGGATCCTAAAGACCCGAACACCTCTCAAGGGAGGGTTGCACTAGTGCTTTGTACTCGGTCTAAAAATGGCTCTGAGCACTATGGGACTTAACTGCTGAGGTCATCAGTCCCCTAGAACATAGAACTACTTAAACGTAACTAAGCTAAGGACATCACACACATCCACGCTCGAGGTAGGATTCGAACCTGCGACCTTAGCGGTAACGCGGTTCCAGACTGTAGCGCCTAGAACCGCTGCTTCCTGAGCGGGAAGGCGTGCCCGGCGGATTAGGGTCGAGGTCCGGTGTGCCTGCTAGCCTGTGGACGGTTGTTAAGGCGGTTTACCATATGCCTCGGCGAATGCAGGCTGATTCCCCTTATTCCGCCTCAGTTACACTATGTCGGCATTTGCTGCGCAAACAATGTCCCCACGCACGCTTACCCCATAATTACACACAAACATTTGGGGGTAGGCTCCTCTGGTATGAGACGTTCCTGGGAAAGGGGGGGGGGGGGGGTTCCACTGGGGGCCGAACAGCGGTGGGGCGGGTAGACTGCTGGGGACTGTTTTTTGGTTGTGAAACACTGAGGTCTACAGCGGGACGAAGCCTCTCCGTCGTTTCTAGGTCCCCGGTTTAATACACAATACACAATCCTGTATTCGAAAATTACTGGGAACACGCTCTATAAGGCGGTTTGCAAAGTAAAGAGGTATATTTAGGTGTAAAATGTAAAAACGACGCGCACTTTTAGACACACCCAGACAAATTCCTTTAAGCGATCGAACTTCCGCGTGCATGTCTGTGATTGGGTATCGTTTTATTAGCATAGCTCCTCGTCGGAGCATTTCCGACCAAACTCTGCTTTCACCTTATTAACAGGTTTACTCCACCATGTATCTTAGTACTTTCAGATTTATAGATAAAAATGTTTTATTTCGAAATGTAAGATAAAAATACCGGTCGATTTAGTTTGCTGCGTGGTAGACCACCAACAAAGATAAATATAAAAAAAGACCAAAATTTTTGTCAGCAGCTCTGAAAGGTTTTTATAAATTTACAGTAGGATTTGTTCAAAAAATTAAAAGATTTTATCCTTTTTCAAAGTATTTCCCTTTAACATTAAAATTTTTGCATTCAATGAAAGAAGTCTTTAAAAATTTATGATACCGCTCTTCCTGAAGAACTCCTGAAGCCACATTCATTAAGAAAAAGTGATTCCACACATTTTATATTTAATATTGGTTAACAGAAATCACAAGGTGCTACGTCAGGGCTGTATGGTGGAAGGGCCGTGGTGCTGATCTTCAGGAAATCCAGATACTCAGCCGTTAGTTTTGCTGTAGGCGATGATATGTTGTCCTGATGGAAATTTTTTTTACGTAGTTTTACAAAAAATTTAGGTAAACTGCAGTAATGGTACAGTAACAATACTGGCAGTTTTAGAAAACTGGAAAAATCTTCTTATGTGTACTGTTAATTCCTCGGAGTTTTGTAGGTTTTGCTTACGTTCGAAAGATCCGTTACGTGACTGGCTTTCCTTTTCTTTTCGGGATCATAACAGTGCATCCAAGATTAATCATTAGTAACGATATTTCAAACCAAATTTGAAGTTCCACCAGTATTTTTCTGTACCAATCAATCTGTCGTTGTTTTTGATTGGGAGTAATTTTATGTGGAACCCATCGACAAAAAAAGTTTTCTAATGTCTAAGTGTTGATGTAGAATATTTTGAATTTGATCCACATGAATGACCAATTTCGCTCGAAAAAATTCTTAATATGTCCGACAAACTACTTCGAGTATTACTCGAACAGGGACAATATTTTCATCAGTAACAGCAGTTCTTAGACCCCCTTCACGAAATTCATCACTAAGAAAAAGACGATCTCTTTTGAATTCTCTGCATCAATTACAAATTGGTTTTTTTTTTTTAGATATTTAGATGGAGTTCCTTCGCCAAACGCATTTCTGAGCCGACATTCACATAGCTTAGGTGTTAACGACGATTTAAAATTGTAAAAAAATCATTTTCTGGATATATTCTTAATCAAATTAATTTTTCGGTGCATACAAAATATTTCAGTAATGGTAAAACTATTAGATGGGATAGAAGTACACGGTAATCAACTTCCTTAACATTGGAAAGTATCTGTTAAATACAAACAAATTTCATTCGTTTTTAGAATCATGGCACTCAAAAAATTTTCAGTCTCTGCCTCTTAGAGGTAGGGGACATCGGAAGAGGATAGACCTGTTAGTTAGACTAACCCGCGCTATACGCGGCAGCCTGGCTGCGCTTTATCCGCGAGCACGGCTGGGTGGTTGGTTGGGGGGGGGGGGGGGGGCTGATTGCCGTGGGTGCGTGGGTGGCTGGCTGGTTATTTACTCCAGGCGGCGTGGCGTGGCCGTGGGCGTGGGCGGCGCAACAGTTATTATTGAATGTGATAGCCCGGCCCGTGACGCGGCTCCGGAAAGCCATTAATCTTGCGCACCGCCCGTCATTGATTATATTCGCCGCCGCTGCTGCTGCTTCGGCTTTCGCACTCGCGCACGCATCCACACGCAGTCGGGGTGTGGGCGGAGAGAAGCTGTAAACGTCGCCACAGCCGCCGGTGGCGCTATCTTCTTCAGCAGTGCCGTCAGGCTCTCACCCCCCCCCCCCCCTCCCTCGTCAGTTTGAACACTGTAAAAATGCGTTCGGTTATTAAAGATTGTCTCTTCTGGGGCGGGTAAATTGTGCGTGTGATTGCGTGCGCGCACAGTGCGGGGGAGAGTGCGGTATTGCGGAAAGAGTACGGCTGCGACAAGGGTGGGGGTGGGCGGAGGGGAGGGAGGGAGGGAAGGAAGGGATTTCACAGATTGAGGCTGTCGTGCAGATCCGCGAGGGTGAAAAATGGGTGCGCACTTGTGGCTGAGTGCGTAAGGGATGAGGAGGAGGACACACTTGTGGGGAAAGCGTGCACTCTAAGAGATCCGTATCAGGGGGACGAACTGCGTCTCTCCCGTCTGCAACACAACACAAGATTCATCCCGAGTGGCTTCTGTACAGATGCTGACTTTTTCGAGGTATCGCAGATGTCGGTAACAATCAGACATCTATAACAATTCTACTCGCTACTTCTTTTATGGCTCTTTATCACCGTTATAGAGTAAAACACACATCGCTACCACTGTATAACTGTGCTTATTTATTTTTATTCTTTCTTTTTATTGCTTCTCTCGTTTCAGGCCATTAGAAACGTCACGTATTAAAAGGAGTCGTTTTTGCAGCCCAAACGCGTTGCATTATTTCTCTGGCCACCTGTCTCCTGTCCAGTTGCTGTTCTGTTTCTGCTCAGTGTGGAAGCCATCAAAGCTATTGATCACTGATCTGCATATTCATCGGTCAGAGAGGTCCTTCTGATTTATTCCAATGCTCGTGAGGTCTTTCCTCGTTCATTTGCACAATTTATCAGGCAGTAAAATAATTTTCCGTGTTAGGCAGCACCCTTATAAGACAGTAAAGCATAAAACCCAAAATCACTGTACGCAGAATGATAGTGCCCGTCAAAGACTACGAATTTTCTTACCAGAAAGCTTAGATCTGTTGTCAAATACATTGAAAATCTGCTTCCGTCTATCCTGAACAGAGGTCCATGTTCAGATTCAGTCGTCATTCCGTTAGTGACTCTTTGAGCCAATCTTTATACCAGTGCAAATCTTCGTTTTCTCGTAGTTTGCACTATCCGTCTATTACTCTGGGACCCATTATTTTGCAAAAGATTTTGCTCTCAAACTTCTCGGTTTTTCTGAGTCCATTCCCGTCATGCGAGTTGTTCACTTACATACAGACATTCGGTTTTGATCATTCTGTGATTGTACTAAGTTAAGCTTTTCTTGATATCTCTTTGTTTCGTATACAGGACATGCGCCCTATGATAGGGGAAGAGACTCTGATCCGGAAATGATTGATACGGAAGTTATAAGCGACAGGCGTTCTGTTACTTCTGACAGTGGCCTACTTCCATTACAAGCTCTTTGCTTTCCATACTTTGGGGAAAGGTAGTATGGACAAAAACAAAAAACAAAAGAAAATGTACAGTAAACACGGTCTGTGAAGCGCTTACCATGTGTGTGTATGAGTGTGTGTGTGTGTGTGTGTGTGTATAACACACGGACAGTAAAAGATGACCTCCAATTTCTTTCGAGGAAAGAAAAAAAGGAAGTAAATAACCATCTGCCGGACAGCTCCTAATTAGCTAACAACAGAAAAAGAGAAAAATTGGAGAGTTGCAGAAAATAAAAGTGCGAAGTCAATCGGTCAACCGTCCTCAGTTTTAGGTTTGCGTGAGTGCAATGTACACTAACAAAGATAAGGTAGAAATCCTACTCATCTATAGACAATGTAAGTTACGCAGCAGAGTAAATGCAATATTTTTTATTTACACTACGGATACATGTAATACACTACTGTGACACTTTTAAATGATATTTTGTACACAATAAAGCTGCACCTCATTACTTTTCTTTTACTGTGACTCGATGGCGCAATGCTTATCAGGCTGTGGCACACTACACGGAGAGAGATCCTGTCAAGAATTCGCCATCGTGACGGAAGTTTTCTCGTCATGTTGTGACGCTTCAGGAAACTAAAAATTTCAATACAAAACTACACAATCATTGCAGAAGTCGCACAGACGAAGCTTCTGGAACTACTGTTCTCACCTCTGCTGTAATAAATCCACACGTGAGCACTCTATAGCTTGAACAGGAGATTGGCGATCCTAAAACCAGCGCCCTTCGCATTCAAATGCGTCACCAATTCCATCTTTATCCTATACATTTACACCAAGAATTTCACGGGAATGATTTCAGAAGCATATGCAGTTCGTCAGTGGTTACAGCAGCAAATCCTCGCTATCTAGAACTACTTATCTGTTATTCTTTTTACCGATGACTGTACCTTCTAACACAAAGGAAAGGCAAATTCAAGTAACATCCATTTTAGGTCCAGGGAAAGCCCACGATGGCTTGGACATGTGGAACGTGATAGCCAATGAACAATAAATCCTTGGTGAGGGGTGCTTGTTACTATAATTATTGGTCCTTATTTCATTAGTGGTAACCTAAACTGGAGGGCATATGCCAACTTTATCGCACGAATTCTTCCACTTCTTCTGGATGAAGTGGCGCTGAGAACGAAATGCCTATGTGGTACAAACATGGGAGATATACAGCGCACAGTGCCTGGTGTATACGCCGTGTTCTCATCCGAAGGTATCCTTCGAGATGGATTAGTCCTGGAGGAGTTGGGTTAGCCTGCTCGGTCTTACAACTTAAGTCCCATAGACATTTTTCTTTGGGGCACATACAGACGTTATCTACCGCAGTATTCCAAGAACTCTGGAGAATGTGAAAGAACACATCGTGATTGGTTGTAACGCACTTCAGTAGGCGATACCGGAAACAGCGGTGAATTCTTTCATCCAACGCTTTGACCAGTGTATCACCATCCATGGTCACCGTCCACCGTCCCCACTTTCAGTACTTTGAATATTTTACCTCTTTTTGTGCCCGCAGTGTTGTACAGCGGTACAAAATGATACTGAAGCTGAATGTTGTGTTGACTCGGACAATTGGTAAGTTTTTGAACAGGACTTGAGGAGAGCAATTGCAGTATCGGATAACAAGTACTAGTTGGTATTTAAAATGGTTCAAATGGCTGTGAGCACTATGAGACTTAACATCTATGATCATCAGTCCCCTAGAACTTAAAACTACTTAAACCTAACTAACCTAAGGACATCACACAACGCCCAGCCATCACGAGGCAGAGAAAATCCCTGGCCCCGCCCGGAATCGAACCCGGGAACCCGGGCGTGGGAAGCGAGAACGCTACCGCAAGACCACGAGATGCGGGCGGTATTTAAAAAAATGATGCACTGTTGTTCATATCTTTGTAACAAGAATTGTAGTCATGATGATTAATGTCTCCCTTGTAGCGAAGAAACTGTTACTTGACACATTTGTTGTTTTTATGCCAGATAAAAGTGGTTCAATTGGCTCTGAGCACTATGGGACTTAACATCGGAGGTCATCAGTCCCCTAGAACTTAGAACTACTAAAACCTGACTAACCCAAGGACATCACACACATCCATGCCCGAGGCAGAATTCGAACGTGGGACCGAAATAGTCACGCGGTTCCGGACTGAAGCTCCTAGAACCGCTCGTCCACCGCGGCTGACTAAGATAAAGATAAGCATTTGCTGTATTGGTTTTTGAGCTTCAGATCAATTAACTTGTTTCACTAATTTGTTATCTATAACACCACCTTACTTCACAGAAATAAACTCGTAAGAATTTGAAATATTTCAGACAAGATGAACACTACTATGGTGATAACGTATGTCGATGTAGTCATTTTTAAGAAAAACAAAATATAACTTTCAAAACTAAATATATAAAGAGGTGCGCTTTGTGTGTTTCAGAATATTCACTTCAATTTGTAAATTCGAATGCATATTGTTATAGCAGATTGAGCCGACCAACGAGGACAAAATATTTCACATTCAGTCAATAGAAAAAATGTCGTCGTTGTAAGACGAGTTACAGATGTAAAAAGCGATGAGGGTAAGTGGAAACTAGTGTGTCGTGGTAGCGAGATGCCAAAATGAGGGCTGGTTCTTGTAGTCTCTGTTCCTGTACAAAGCACAACGACATTGCAACAGATGAGTCACACCATCAAATTATAAATCATAGACGCCAGCTCCAGTCTCTTAGCATGAGAGATTATTTAGGCGCTGCAGTCTTGGACAGTGCGGCTGGTCCCGGCGGAGGATCGAGTTCTCCCTCGGGCATGGGTGCATGTGTATGTCCTTAGGATAATTTAGGTTAAATAGTGTGTAAGCTCAGGGACTGATGACCTTAGCAGTTGAGTCCCCTAAGATTTCACACACATTTGAACATTTTTGAGATTATTTAGGTTCTGACTTCCGGTTAGCATGCTGTGCTTGTGAGAGTACGTACATTCTACGACCTTCATGCGTCTAGTAAGCACGCCGTAAGCGGTATAGTTGAGAAACCTGCGCTGCGTGCTGTCGTCAACTTGGGAACTGCACCAGCGAGGCTCGGCTGCGATGCGCAGGTGTTTCCTCGCCGCAGGGTGAGGACGAGAAATAGCGACCCCTGCCGGCGACCCCGCGAACTTTGCCGGCATGCCACGCTGCACGCGCGCTACTCCCACACGTTCTTATCGAAGTTGGTCATCGACTTCGCGAACGCTCTTCCGTGCCTGGCATCCGTTCCTGAAGGACATTATCCACATTCGATATACAGTAAATAAAAGGTTATATATATTTTTTCTCCTCTCTCGAGAATGGCTTGTCTTGTCCCATCGAGCTCCCGGAAAGAGATGTTGCTGTCAAATGTGCAACTCCTGTGGACATATTGTAGCTCCTCACTTTTTCTCAGCACGGTGTACGTCTATTTCGAACCATTATGTGGCTGAGTTTTGCCACTTCAATTGAAACTACATACAAATACGTAGGGTGGCATTTAACATGTCCTTCAGTAAACGAGGAACATTACCTACGGAAACAGAACACTGGGAGCAGTCTGCAGCAATTTATTCTGACGAATTGTCTTCTGGCTTTGTTTTTGGCTCTGAGCACTATGGGACTTAACATCTGAGGTCATCAGCCCCCTAGACTTAGAACTACTTAAACCTAACTAACCTAAGGACGTCATACACACCCATGCCCGAGGCAGGATTCGAACCTGCGACCGTAGCGGTCGCGCGATTCCTGACTTTTGCTCCTAGAACTGCTCGGCCACACCGGCCGGCGCTTTGTTTTTGTCATCGTCTTCAGTCTGGTAATTGATTTCATGCAGCTCTCCATGGTCATCATTTCTGCATTAATACTGCAACCTACATCCACTTGAACCTACTTAATGAATTGTAGCCTTGCTGTCCGTCTACATCTCTAACCTCCCCCACATTTCTCCATTATCAAACAGACTATTCTTTGATTCCTCATGATAATTCGTGTCAATCGATTCCTTCTATTAGTTGTTAATGAATGATAGTAGTGACAACTGTTCTAGAAGCAACGAGAAAAGCATGCTAAGGCGATTTACCGAAGCTCGAAACTTGGCGTGGACTTGCGCGAGATCCTTTTAGTTGCTTGCACAACGAAACTCTGTCTCTAACTCTGACAGAAAATCCATTCTGATCGTATGTAATGTTCTCGAGTGGCAACACGCAATCAATGCTTTCACGATACCAATGATATTACCGATGACAGCGTTACTAAAGCGGATTTATTGAACACAGTATTCCAACTTTCATCCACCAAAGGAGACGAAGAATTCGATTCAGGAAAAGCTGCCAACATAACTTAGAAGTAGATATCTACGTACAGCAAAGTGGCTTCAATCACGTAATAAAGGTAAGTCATCTGGTCTAGGTAGTATACCAAATAGGTTCTTTTCAATGTATCCTGATACTAAAATTTGTATGTGGCACCAGAATATGATTTTATAAACGATGCATGTCTTTGATAGACTTTATATCGCAGACCCAGAGATAATTCCAGTATTGGAGTAAGAGTTCACTTGGCGGAAAATTGTATGTAGCTGTCTGTGAGAGAAAGACAATGGAGTAGGCTTTTCTTGTGCTGTGTTGTGTGAAGCCACCAAGTGTTAGAGTAATTTAAATATGCCAATATTGTTGAACAGTGAAACAGACGTCTTCATGCAACCAAGGTAAAGATGTTAAATAATTATGATTTCTGGTTTTTACAGTGCGTTGTAATGGAGGAGGAGGAGATTACTGTTTAACGTCCCGTCGACAACGAGGTCATTAGAGACGGAGCACAAGCTCGTATTAGGGAAGGATGGTGAAGGAAATCGGCCGTGCCCTTTCTAAGGAACCATCCCGGCATATCCCTGAAGCGATTTAGGGAAATCACGGAAAACCTAAATCAGGAAGGCCGGACGCGGGATTGAACCGTCGTCCTCCCGAATGCGAGTCCAGTGTGCTAAACACTGCGTGCGTTGGAATGGATGAGTTGGTTGATAATTTGTAATTGTTGAGTAACCCAAGAATGTACATGATAAAAACGCTACTTAGATATTTCATTTTTGTAATATTTCTAAGATTTGTTAACAGATCTAAATTTAATATGATGATCTGCATTTACGTTTCATAAATGAAGTTAGATAATACCTGCCGTTTGTATCTCATGGTTTACTGTGAGGTGTTACATTTATCTACTCAGTAACCTATATTGCACTTAGTACTCCGGTCTTTTTGCTTCCATATACTACGAGGAGGAGTTGGAAAATAAGTTTCCCCTGTCGACTGTGGTCAGAGCTGTGTGTGAAAGGGAAAAAAAGAGAATGAGACGTTAAAGATGAGACATATCTTTACTTTTCTACATAATTTCCAAGTACATTGAGACATTTGTCATACCGCTTTATAAGCTTCTAAAAGCCTACCAGAAATAAAAAATCAGGGCGTTGCATACGGAAGAAGCGTTGAACGGCTTGTTTGACGTCAGGACTGCTGCCAAAGCGCCTTCCGCTAAGAGCCTTCTTAAAAGCAGGAAACAGATGGAAGTCACTTAGTGCGAGATCCGGACTGTATGGCGGATGGTGTAGGCACTCCCAACCAAGAGTTGCAATATAGTTTTGCGTTGCCATTGTCGTGTGTGGTCCCGCATTGTCATCCAACAGCTGAACGCCAGATCTGAGGTGGCCGGGCCGCTTTTTCCGAATCACAACTTTCAATTTCGACAGAGTAGCACAGTACCTCGCAGCACTGATGGTTGCATCCTCCAGAAAGTACAGCAGCAAAACTCCTTTGCGTCCCAGGAAACGTTGAGTAGCACTTTACCTGCAGACAGAGTGCTTTTGAACTTCTTTCGGACATGTGATGACGGATGTTTCCACTCCATGGATGCGGCTTTAGAAAGCATTGAGTCTGCTAAAACTCATTTTTTTTATTGTTCTTTACATACATAATCAAGCAGTTTCTGCCAGCAGAGCAATTTTCGAGTGTCTTCGACAGAATGTGGAAACAAAAACATGAATTATGTAGCAGTGCCTATGCCATTCACATGTAATCCAAGTAACAGCTGCTGATCTGAAACTGGTTACATCAATCCCGGTTATAATATTGCAGTATACAACACACGATTGTGTTACGTGGAGCGTTTTTTTCAAACACTGTCTATGATGACAGAATCTATCTACCAGGATGGAGCCGAACTGTTTCGTTCCAGAAATAAAAATAGCATCACAGGTTGCGTTTTATGGGTATACACATACGGACAGGTGTTTGTTATCAATAAGGATCACAACGTAGTGGGTCACTCGATAAACACACCACGTGGTAGTCACCGTACACTTAGCCTCCACGCGTTATTTCTTGACAATTCACGTTCTGTACGTAACTGCTCACTAATGATACGTTTAGGGATTTTCTGTGATGCTGGAGGAGCTCTTTCGCACATAGTATCTCGTAACATAACTCTTTAATTACTTTTTAAACTCAGTTACTTTCTATTTATTTGTGTGTGTGTGTGTGTGTGTGTGTGTGTGTGTGTGTGTGTGTGTGTGTGTGTGTGTGTGTGTGCGCGCGCTGTAATTTGTTTCGATTTTGGAAGCAAACAAGCTGTGTTCACGTTTGCTGATGCGCCATCATTACACTGATTGCATTCTGTTCGGCGATTCGCAATTTCGTCGCAGTAGATTACTGGGATGCTCGTGTTCCACGTAAACTCAATCACCAGGCACGGTGCTGGTGGATGAGTTAATAAGATGCTCCAAAAGTAGCTTTCGACGTTTGAACACGTGAATGGAATAACTATTGGCTAACGATCACACACTTAAAAACATAGTAGTGAAGTGAGCAAAATATAGGACATACACCACTATCACGTTATGTCAATTAAGACCATCCAAAGTGAGGTTAGTGTGCAGTAAAAGGTTCTGTAAATTTTAATAGAAGCTGTAGAAAATAAATGATAAACGTAGCATCTAAAGCAATAATTTGCTACGAGACTCCGGTGGGTCGATTCTGTCGCTTAATGCGCACCTTTCCTTCGTGAATGTGACTGTTATAAGTACACATGTTACTGTAATGCGTCTGTGTGGAACGTAAAGCTCTGTTTGCGTTATATTAGCTAGGAGCAGTTAACCGTCGATTGCTCGAGCAACGAAAGGTACCCAGGGACTGCAAAAAAGCGCAGGACATCCCCATTTTGAAGAAAGGTCGTAGGACACAATTATAGGCCTATATCATTGACGTCAGTCTGTTGTAGAATTATGGTACATGTTTTACGCTCAAGAATTATGACGTTTTTGGAGAACGAAGATGTCCTGTATAAAAGTCAGCATGGATTCCGCAAACGGAGTTATTGCTAAATGGGGCTGGTTCTTTTCCTCCATGTGATTCATAGCGCTGTAAACAACGCTTCTCAGGTTGATGTCATGTCCTTTGACTTCAGGAAGGCGTTTGGCACCGTCCCGCAATGCCATTTAGTGAAACAAAATCCGAGCTTACCCAGTATCGGACAGGATCTACATCAACATTTATACTCCGCAAGCCACTCAACGGTGTGTTACGCAGGGCACTTTACGTGCCACTGTCATTACCTCCCTTTCCTGTTCCAGTGGCGTATGGTTCGCGGGAAGAACGACTGCCGGAAAGCCTCCGTGAGCGCTCGAATCTCTCTAATTTTACATTCGTCATTTTCTCGGGAGGTATAAATAGGGAGAAGAAATATATTCGATACCTCATCCAGAAACGCACCCTCTCGAAACCTGGACAGCAAGCTACATCGCGATGCAGAGCGCCTCTCTTGCAAAGTCTGCCACTTGAGTTTGCTGAACATCTCCGTAACGCTATCAAGCTTATCAAATAACCGTGTGACGAAACGCGCCGCTCTTCTTTGGATCTTTTCTATCTCCTCTGTCAACCCGACCTGGTACGGATCCCACACTCATGAGCAATACTCAAGTATAGGTAGAACAAGTGTTTTGTAAGCCACCTCCTTTGTTGATAGACTACATTTTCTAAGGACTCTCCCAATTAATCTCAACCTGGCACCCGCCTTACCAACAATTAACTTTATATGATCATTGCACTTCAAATCGTTCCGTACACATACTTCTGGATGTTTTACAGAAGTAACTGCTACCAGTGTTTGTTCCGCTATCATATAATCATACAATAAAGGATCCTTCTTTCTATGTATTCGCAATACATTACATTTGTGTATGTTAAGGGTCGTTTGCCACTCCCTGCACCAAGTGCCTATCCGCTGTAGATCTTCTAGCATTTCGCTGCAATTTTCTAATGCTGCACCTTCTGTGTATACTACAGCATCTTCCGAAAAAAGCCGCATGGAACTTCCGACACTATCTACTAGGACATTAATATATATTGTGAAAAGCAATGGTCCCATAACACTCCCCAGTGGCACGCCAGAGGTTACTTTAACGTCTGTAGACGTCTCTCCATTGAGAACAACAGGCTGTGTTCTGTTTTTTAAAAACTCTTCAATCCAGCCACACAGGTGGTCTGATATTCCGTAAGCTCGTACTTTGTTTATCAGGCGACACTGCGGAACTGTATCGAACGCCTTCCGGAAGTCAAGGAAAATGGCATCTACCTGGGAGCCTGTATCTAATATTTTCTGGGTCTCATGGACAAATAAAGCGAGTTGGGTATCACAAGATCGTTGTTTGCGGAATCCATGTTGATTCCTACAGAGTTGATTCTGGGTTTCCAGAAATGACATGATACGCGAGCAAAAAACATGTTCTAAAATCCTACAACAGATCGATGTCAGAGATAAAGGCCTACAGTTTTGCGCAGCTGCTCGACAACCCTTCTTGAAAAGTGAGACTACCTGTGCTCTTTTCCAATCATTCTGAACCTTCCGTTCCTCTAGAGACTTGAGGTACACGGCTGTTAGTAGGGGGCAAGTTCTTCCGCGTACTCTGTGTAGAATCGAATTGGTATTCCGTCAGGTCCAGTGGACTCTCCTCTGTTGAGTGATTCCAGTTGCTTTTCTATTCATTGAACAATTATTTCGATGTCAGCCATTTTTTCGTTTGTGCGAGGATTTAGAGAAGGAACTGCAGTGCGGCCTTCCTCTGTGAAACAGCTTTGGAAAAAGGTGTTTAGTATTTCAGGCATGTCATCCTCTGTTCCAATGCCATCATCATCCCAGTGTGTCTGGATATGCTGTTTCGAGCTACTTACTGATTTAACGTAAGCCCAGAACTTCCTAGGATTTTCTGCCAAGTCGGTACATAGACAGTGTACATGGACAGACAAACAAGTTAATTACAATTTCAGAGAAGTTGGCTAGTTTATTCACGAGAAACAGCTTCACAAACTGAGCAAGTCAGTAATGCTTTGGTCCACTTCTGAATCTTATTAAAGCAGTTATTCAATTTGGCATTATTGACAGAGCTGTTGGATGCCCTCCTGACGGATCGTACCAAAGTTTGTCCAATTAACGCATTACATTCTCAAAATCCCGAGGTAGTTGCAGGTCTCTCTCATAATACTTCAAACGTTTCAATTGGGGAAAGATCCGATGACCTTGCTGGCCAGGACAGTTTGGCAAGCGCAACATGAAGACAAGTAGTAGCAACTCTCGCCGTATGCGGAAGGGTGTTATTTTGCTGATAAACCGAGGATGTCTTGCCACAAACGTCAACAAAACGGAGCGTAGAATATCATCGACGTACCGCCGTCTGTAATGGTGCAGCGGATGACAACCAAATGGGTCCTGCCACGGAATGAAATGTCTCCCCACACCATTTCCCGTTTGTAGTGCCGTATGGCGGGCGACAGGCTGTTTTTCGTCCTGGAATCTCAGTGAGTGGGATTAGAACTGATTTCAGTGCTGAATCCTGCTTCTAACTGAGTCCCAATGACCAGTGATGACGTATCTGGATATGACCCAGACAGCGGTGGGATATCAGCCGCACTGTCGCCTTACGGCTCAACAGCCGGGAATGTTTGTCTACCCAACAAAGAAAGTTTGGAGCACAATGGGCAGGACGATCCAACCAGCTCGGGATTTTGACCACCTCTCGCCAATCGGACAGAATTTGGTACAACATCCGTCAGGAGGATATTCAACAACTCTATTAACCAAAGCCAAACCAAATTAAGGGCTAGATGAAGACAAACGCGTTATTGACTTCCTCGGTGCTTTTTCTCTTGAACAGATCGCCCATTTTCCCTGCGATTGTAATCTTTTGCTTGTCTTTACATGAACATCACATCTACCGATTTTGGTTCCATAGGAATACTTCCTTAGCAGTATGAGCCGTGCCTGGCTCGTATTCCTGCCATCATGTATTTTACACCCTCTTTTTAACGTACTTCCACCTCACTACGTTAGTTTAAATTACTACTGTCACTGAGTTGCTGCTTTGTCTGACCGTTAGCGGTGTTAGCAGCGCGTATCGATATATCCCCTCTCGTAGTATCTTTGATCTACTGCTATTACTTCCCGGTAGTTGCCTGTCGGAAGGGAGTTTGGGTTGCGAGTTCGGGTCTGCCAGGCAGTTGGAGCGCGTCTGGAGTGCAGTCCAGACCTGCCAGTGGGGGAGTTGCAATGCGGCACTAATGCAATCGGCAGCAGTGAGGTCTGCGTCGACATGGCTCGCCTGACCATTGCCGCCACGCATCATTTGAGCCGGGCCGCGGTCTCGGTGGGTCGTCGGTCGGTCGTCCTACTGGACTTTGGCTCGTCGACCGTGTGTGTGTGTGTGTGTGTGTGTGTGTGTGTGTGTGTGTGTGTGTGTGTGTGTGTGTGTGTACATCGACTCCGGATTTGTCTTCGTGCGTGCTTAGTTATTGTTGTATCGTTGAGGTCTTCGTTCAAGTGTTTGTCAGGTTGTGTATGTAGTTTGTGTTAGTTCCACTGGCGATTATTTAAAATGTTGTCGGCGTACTGACTCCCGAGAGGTCGGTCGTCTCATCGGGCGACGTTTAATTGGTTCTCTGAGCGCTTCTGTGCCCCTTCAATTACCATATTGTGGAACTTGGCTCGGTCCTTTCCCGGTGGAGGCATGTCGTTAAGCCAGTGGGCGTGTTTCCTCTGCTGGGTTGGATCCGAGCCAATATCTCTGCCGTCGTGTCTCTGGAAGTGAGTGGGAGACTCACCAGCACGGCAGTCGCGACGGAGAAGCAGTCGCGATCGGACCAGCAAGAGTCGGTCGGTTGCTGCAGATCAGGGAAGATATCGCCGTGCGGTGCAGTCGGCCGTTAGTGTTCCGGTTACCTGCCCTGGCCACCAACGTAATTCCACACAGCGTCCTTTCGTTCACTTGTTGTCGCTGTCCAACATTGTGTGTAATTTTGACAGCTAATACATACTTCATTGTCGATTATCACGTTCGTAAACTTCTGTGCTTATCTCACTAGGGGGTAAGATAGATACTGCCTACAGGAAAATTAAAGAGACCTTTGGAGAGAAGAGAACCACGTGTATGAATATCAAGAGCTCAGATGGCAACCCAGTTCTAAGCAAAGAAGGGAAGGCAGAAAGGTGGAAGGAGTATATAGAAGGTTTATACAAGGGTGATGTACTTGAGGACAATATTATGGAAATGGAAGAGGATGTAGATGAAGACGAGATACGATACTGCGTGAAGAGTTTGACAGAGCACTGAAAGAGCTGAGTCGAAACAAGGCCCCCGGAGTAGACAACATTCCATTAGAACTACTGACGGCCTTGGGAGACCCAGTCCTGACAAAACTCTACCAGCTGGTGAGCGAGATGTATGAGACAGGTGAAATACCCTCAGACTTCAAGAAGAATATAACAATTCCAATCCCAAAGAAAGCAGGTGCTGACAGATGTGAAAATTACCGAACTATCAGTTTAATAAGTCACAGCTGCAAAGTACTAACGCGAATTATTTACAGACGAATGGAAAAACTGGTAGATGCGGACCTCGGGGAGGATCAGTTTGGATTCCGTCGAAATGTTGGGACACGTGAGGCAATACTGACCTTACGACTTATCTTAGAAGAAAGATTAAGAAAAGGCAAACCTACGTTTCTAGCATTTGTAGACTTAGAGAAAGCTTTTGACAATGTTGACTGGAATACTCTTTTTCAAATTCTAAAGGTGGCAGGGGTAAAATACAGGGAGCGAAAGGCTATTTACAATTTGTACAGAAACCAGATGGCAGTAATAAGAGTCGAGGGGCATGAAAGGGAAGCAGTGGTTGGGAAAGGAGTGAGACAGGGTTGTAGCCTCTCCCCGATGTTATTCAATCTGTATATTGAGCAAGCAGTAAAGAAACAAAAGAAAAATTTGGAGTAGGTATTAAAATTCATGGAGACGAAGTAAAAACTTTGAGGTTCGCCGATGACATTGTAATTCTGTCAGAGAGGGCAAAGGACTTGGAAGAGCAGTTGAACGGAATGGACACTGTCTTGAAAGGAGGATATAAGATGAACATCAAGAAAAGCAAAACGAGGATAATGGAATGTAGTCCAATTAAATCGGGTGATGCTGAGGGAATTAGATTAGGAAATGAGACACTTAAAGTAGTAAAGGAGTTTTGCTATTTAGGAAGTAAAATAACTGATGATGGTCGAAGTAGAGAGGATATAAAATGTAGACTGGCAATGGCAAGGAAAGCGTTTCTGAAGAAGAGAAATTTGTTAACATCGAATATAGATTTAAGTGTCAGGAAGTCATTTATGAAAATATTTGTCTGGAGTGTAGCCATGTATGGAAGTGAAACATGGACGATAACTAGTTTGGACAAGAAGAGAATAGAAGCTTTCGAAATGTGGTGCTACAGAAGAATACTGAAGATAAGGTGGATAGATCACGTAACTAATGAGGAGGTATTGAATAGGATTGGGGAGAAGAGAAGTTTGTGGCACAACTTGACTAGAAGAAGGGATCGCTTGGTAGGACATGTTTTGAGGCATCAAGGGATCACAAATTTAGCATTGGAGGGCAGTGTGGAGGGTAAAAATCTTAGAGGGAGACCGAGAGATGAGTACACTAAGCAGATTCAGAAGGATGTAGGTTGCAGTAGGTACTGGGAGATGAAGAAGCTTGCACAGGATAGAGTAGCATGGAGAGCTGCATCAAACCAGTCTCAGGACTGAAGACCACAACAACAACAACAACAACAACAACAATCTTCTGAGTTTGAGTTCTCATGTACTGATTGACGGGAAGCAAGTAGTTGTATCGGTCGGTCCGCGGCTGTCCCCTGGTTGGGTTCCGATGGATCAAGTGTAGTTGGGCTCACCACCTGTCTTGCCTAAGTGAACGAGGGCTGACCGACCTCCCTGGAGGCTTCTGAGAGCCATCGTAGTTTAATTATCTGTTTTCAGCTGCTTAAAATTTAAGGCTTATGGTTATTTTTTCTTTGTTTCTTAAAAATTTTTCAAAATGAATTCTTCAATTTATCTTTCTAGCTTAAACATTTGGGCCTTTCTCCGATAAAAGTCTATGGTAATATATACGAGGTGCCGGGGCTAGTAAAGTATTTAACACTAAATTCTTCTAAAATCTTCTTATGGAAATGATGTTCTAAGCCCCCCCTTTTCTAACTCCGACTTTTGCTGTTGCACTTGCATTAAGAACAAACGCGAACTGACTGTAATCGACCCTGCAAGTAGAGTAGAAAAGAATGAGATTTTCACTCTGCAGCTGAGTGTGCGCTGATATGAAACTTCCTGGCAGATTAAAACTGTGTTCCCGACCGAGACTCGAACTCGGGACCTTTGCCTTCGCAGGAGAGACTCTGTAAAGTTTGGAAGGTAGGAGACGAGGTACTGGCAGAAGTAAGGCTGTGAGTACCGGGCATGAGTCGTGCTTCGGTAGCTCAGATGGTAGAGCACTTGCCCGCGAAAGGCAAAGGTCCCGAGTTCGAGTCTCGGTCGGGCACACAGTTTTAATCTGCCAGGAAGTTTCAGAGTAGAAAAGAGTTTGGCACCTGCAATAATTGAAATGGATAGAAATTAATTAGAAAAAGAAAAGTTTCATTAAGGTAGTGAGAAATGATATGGGTGCTCTACCGATTAACAGAATGAAAGTTCTATCCAAAATAACAATTTGATTTATTATAACTAAACTCAAAATAATAAACAAAACACATGAAACATTTACAATACATTAAATTGGATACTCAAATAAATGCTGTGAAGGTGAAATTGTCCATAAACTAGATTGTGACATTTATGACCAAGTGGTAAGTGGAGCCAATTCCTTGCAACTCAAATCTTAAAAGAAACACCCAGCCAACCCAACATTAATTGCTGCTACAGTATGTAAGTAGGCTGCTTAGGTTTTTATATTGGTAGCGCCCCGTAGCGCTCTGTATGAAAATCACTGGCTGTGCTGTGTGCAGTCTGTGGCTAGTTTGCATTGTTGTCTGCCATTGTAGTGTTGGGCAGCTGGATGTTAACAGCGCGTAGCGTTGCGCAGTTGGAGGTGAGCCGCCAGCAGTGGTGGATGTGGGGAGAGAAATGGCGGAGTTTTGAAATTTGTAAGACTGTATGTCATGAACTACTATATATATTATGACTTTTGAAGACTATTAAGGTAAATACATTGTTTGTTCTCTATCAAAATCTTTCATTTGCTAACTATGCCTATCAGTAGTTAGTGCCTTCAGTAGTTCGAATCTTTTATTTAGCTGGCAGTAGTGTCGCTCGCTGTATTGCAGTAGTTCGAGTAACAAAGATTATTGGTGAGGTAAGTGATTTGTGAAAGGTATAGGTTAATGTTAGTCAGGGCCATTCTTTTGTAGGGATTTTTGAAAGTCAGATTGCGTTGCGCTAAAAATATTGTGTGTCAGTTTAGTGTTGATCAGAATAGATAAAGAGCGAAATGTCTGAGTGCGTTCACTTCTGCTCAGCTGTTTGAAAATCAAATAATATAAGAGGTTTATCAGCACAGTAATTAATTAATTTTTCTAAGGGGACGTTTCAAGACAATGAACACCCAAGACAGAACCACGCAAGAAAAGACGGGAACAGGCGCGCTCTGCTGAGCTCTGATTATCACAGAGCAAAATTCCTTAAAATGCCGGTGCTGCGGACGTACATTACCAAGCTGCTTTCTTAACTGCAAGGACACGATCTGGCATACCGGAGGCGATGGCTGGTTGCTTCGACGTCCCGTCGTGCTGATGGTAATGTCGCGAGTATAGCCCAAAACAAATTATCCTGGTCTGGTTGTTCCAGACTAAAGATTACCTAGCAACACAAATGCGCCTCTGAGGGAGACGAAGAAGGCTCGCTACACAATCACTGACGGTACAGTGATTGATTTTAACAAGATAAGTCACACAGTAATTCTGCTACAGTTAACTTTAGCTAAAACTGCTCAAGACGGACAACATAGGCCGCTTGTACGCAGAAAGCTTAATTGCCAACTGTACTCGGAAGTTACGTTGAAGTCGAAACTTCAGCAACGTCGTCAAACAGTTACAATTAAATAAAATTATATTAGACAGCCAACGGAAGGCAGGCTGTCCAGAGCAGCGAGAGCTCAGTCTTGTAACCTACTCCGACCGAAAGGCGAGAGCCGACTCCCTCAAGAGCATCCGTACAAGCCAAACATAGAACATTCCCGCCCCCACGACAGTGGCCATGGTTAAACGTTCCGATCAGCAACTCAAAAACCGGCGGAAAATTCCACTCTATTGCTGACGCACTACTATTCCACCAATGGAGATACTTGGCGCCAATTTCTGGGCCGATTTTGCTACGTCACGAAGCTATCCCTGAGCAAGCCAATCACAGTTATGACTTAGCTGATAACGCGGGAATTTGCCCGCCAAGACTGCCTGGGGTCACAAGTCATTCCCACGCCTCGCTGGTAGCCCGCCAGAAAGTGTTCTCACTAAGTTTCTTTGAAGTATCGGAATCTCTAGCCCAGCCGCTCCGCCAGGCCCCTGTGGGCGTGTCGTCCCGCTCTTATGAAATGTCGGCTTCTGGAAAGTATCCACTCGACTCCCTCACATCCGTCGGCTTAACCCTCTCAAGATAAGCAGAACCCGCCTGTCACCATACCACCCGGGTGACCAGAGACGCCGCATGGGAAGTTCACGTGTGAAGGAACAGCAACTTTTCACCGCAAGCAATTAGAGAGGAAAATCGAATTACTCGAGAGTAAGATAGAAATATAAGAGGCGACTCATGACACCTCTCATATATTCTAAAATTTTGAAACTTAATTGTGGCCTCAGCCTTTTGTATTGCACCTTGGATATCTTTCTTCTAGCAGAATAACGGCCCCTGTCACAAGGCCAGAATCGCACTACAGTGGTCTGAGGAACGTGACAGTGAACTCTCGTTCCTCTCTTCGTCACTCGTTTCTGCTGATGTGAAACTGATGTAAAAAGATGTGGAACGCTAACGGGTGCCAGTTCTGAGCTCATGAAGCACCGGTCTACGTGAATTGTTGCACTTGCGCATAGACACCTGATCTCACATACCTCTGGAAACCTACCAAGGAATTTTCGAATTCATGCCATGCTGGATCCATTTACTTTGAGGGCGTGCTGGAAATTAATTCCTTCGAATTGTTATGTGAAAAATCGTAAAGCTTTTTAAGTAAAACAAACGCTGTTAACATTCTACATCTTTATTCTTCATGCCTACGTATTTTCAGCCCTCTGCCACTATGGAGTTCCAGATTGTAGCATGTAACAGCGGTACGTGAGAAACAGCGGAAAGAGCGTGCTGCAATCGAATTTCAAATTTGAAGAGTGCGTACACCCTGTCCTTCGTCATGACAGTGCCAGACCACACACGAGCGCTTCGACATCTGCAACAACCCGACGCCTGGTGTTCACTGCCGTCGATCATCCTCCATATAGTCCTCACTTGGCTCCAGCCGATTTTCATCTGTTTCCAGACTTCACTTTGGTAATGATTAAGCGGTGCAAGCAGAGATGAGATTCTGATTCCGTCAGCAAAGCAAATGATCTGTAGCAACAATATCAATAACTGATCTAAGGAAGCTACAGGGAACAGATATTCGATTGGCTGAAAAGGAATTTGAACACTGCTACTTCCAACCACTTTCATCAAAGCTGTGTCTCTCGCCTCCGATGGGATGTTGATGTGCAATCCTACCTTAATCAATTATTTTTTTTACCCGTTAAGTTAAGGAAATGTAAAGTCCACCGCGTAGCGAAGCATTCATTCGCATCATGATCAGTCCGACCAAATTTTCAATTCGTTTTTACTCTGCTGATCTCTTTTAGATTTACGTACACTCTATGAGATTTTTATTTATCAAAAGCTGCTACACAGCCCTAAAACTACACTACAGACTGTAAAAAATATACTATGTACTATACATTATACTACATTACCATAAACTATACAATATTTTTATGCATCATGAAGTGCTACATAGCTGTAAAACGTAAAATTGGCGTCTGTATACGTGGTTCGCAAGGATTCAAAAGAAAATTCGTGATTATTTTTTGAGCCTGTTGTGTCTATCTTTTAAGTGCTAACTGCGTACTGTTATAGTTAACTAATTAAAAAAATTTCGGGATAAAAATGTTACATTTTTCATTACACACATATATATATATATATGAAGTCACAAACTTGAAGCTGAATGGTAAGTAGATGTAGCAGTTGAGACAAATTCTTGTTGCATCACATAATCCGAAGGAAGACACAAAAATAAGGCCAGGTTAACTACAGTCCGTGACCACATTTAACAATCATAGTTCGACAATGAGAGTAAGCTATACGTTAGTTGACTAAACCTTTGAAGAAGTTCGTCACCTACACAAGCGAAGTTCTGTGACGCCTGACAGTAAAACAGCGAGCTACGAAGCTATGAGTAATTTCCCTGTGGTTACTAGTTGAGTATTTATAACTGTCTCAGTGAAGTTGGCTTCCAGTCTGTTTGTACACTAAAGTTCACATTCAGACGCGCCACAGAAAGTCTTCAAAACAAGAGAGATAAATATTTATTAGTTTAGAAGTTGCCATTTGAGGCTTTCAGCAAATTTACAGCAGATGTACGGTTTATGCGAAAATATTCCCTTGACCACCGGACGTATTTACCGGTAGACGTAGACTTCATATTACACAGATCTGTAAATCTCAGACAGGACTTAGCTAATCAAATTTTACGCATTGATGCATTTTAGTAAATGGACAATCTCCTAATGACAAGGAAAATCTATTTACAAATTCAAATGGTTCAAATGGCTCTGAGCACTATGAGTCTTAACATCTGAGGTCATCAGTTCCCTAGGACTTCTACACAAACATAACTAACCTAAGGACATCATACACATCCACCCCCGAGGTACGATTAGAACCTGCGACCGTAGCGGTCGCGCGGTTCCAGACTGAAGCTCCTAGAACCGCTCGGCCACACTGGCCGGCAATCTATTTACGTTTTAACTCTGGTGTAATACAGAAGTTCCGTACGTAGGTTTGCTGCAGACAATCCACTGCGAGTGATATTCATCAGTTTTGCAACAATTAGGCAGGAGAAAAACGAATTAACATCTCACTGGTTTCTTCAGCTACACTAGCACATTAGATGAACGTATTACGTCGAGAGAAGGAAAACCACACCGACCGCAATTTCGTACCTCTGTACTATACACTATACTACATTATGCTACACTATACAATATACAATATTTTTATGCATCATGAAGTGCTAATAGCTGTAAAACGTAAAATTGGTGTCTATATACGTGGTTCGCAAGGATTCAAAAGCAAATTCGTGATTATTTTTTGGGCCAGTTGTGCCTATTCTTTTACGTGGTACCATTTTCTTTCCTACAGGAAACAAGGTTTCACAACCATGAATTATATTATCTTCATTTTAAAGTCAGGAGTGGTTTGTCGTTACATTAAAGTTGTTCGAGAGACAACATCAGTATGTTCGTAATTTTGAAGTAACTGAGAGCGTAACAGGGCTTTATTTTGGACTCCCGTGCAAAAATGAATTTCCTCTGACAGCGTACGATTTTTCGCTGGAGTACGTGGTTATTGTGGTCTTCAGGCCAAAGACTAGTTTCATGCAGTTACTCTATCCTGTGTAAGCCGCTTCATCCTGTAGCCTACATCCATTTGAACCCGCTTGTTGTAGCCAAGCATTAGCGTGTTGTGATTTCATAATTAATTATTCTCAGATGCCTGAAGATATGGCCCATTAACCTATCCCTTCCTTTATCCAAGTTGTGCAAGAACTGCAGTGATGTCCCGTTTCCTCAAGATTTTTCTTTTGCCATCAGTAAAAGCTCATTAAAGCAGTTCCTGGCCACAGAGGAAAGATCTTGGAGGGACATAATGTCGCTGTAGACAACATCCCCAGCCGAAAAGTACCGGAGATCAGCCTGGGATGCTAGCAAAACGTTTGAAAGGCAGCAATTTGCGAGATCCCTTCTAGTTGTGGAGGATTGCACACGGATAATACGAACACAACAGTGGAAGAAAAGACCACAGGAAAACTAAGGCAGCTGTAGATGCGGAGAAGCAACAGGTCAGCTGTTGTTAAATAGAGGACAGTATTTTGACTGGATATTTCGCTAACTCGCTCAAGGAAGTTTGTAAGACGGGGAATGGAGATGGAGCTCCTGGGGACACGGGATAATTTTAAGAGCTCTCTTGGAGACAACGGATGAAGTTTGTTAAATACTGTATTGCTATTAACATATGAAGGGTCTGTTTCTTTGTAGCTGTAGATAAAGACTTTCGTTTTTGAAGTGACTTTGCGTAATTTCCGGCCGATCGGTGAGGAGTTGTTCGAAGTGTTATCGGATGACACGTTTTCATTACTCTTGTACGAGTTACGACCAATTAATTATCTCCAGCGGTACCCGATGTTGACGAGTGCTACGGCGAAATTTTATAAACATTGTAGAAGAAATTATAGGATGCATCCAATACTCGCTAGGGCTGTAGATACTACTATTTTGAATACTACAGTAGGCAGTTAAGTTGAGAGGAATGGACACCTCTAATATGGGCAGTCGCAGATGCTGCACATACAAATACAGGTACGAGAAAGGTTACTGCGTAGAACCCTTGGATAACAGAACAAATACTTCAGGTGATCGCTGAAAGAAAGATGCGCAAAATTTTTAGGAAAGTAAAGGAATACAATGTAAGTCACAAGTAATGAAGTAAGTGCGCATTGCAGGGAAGGTATCGAAAAGAAAAAGTAGTCGTCGGAAAGATTGATTCAGCATATAGAAAATTCACAACAACATTCAGTGCAATAAAAAACAAAGGCATCAACTTAAAGACTGTAACGGGAAATCCACTCGTAAAAGTTGAGGAGAGAGTACATAGGGAGGGAGAACACACTGAGGTCCTTTATGCATTGGAGCAACTGCTGGCGTGACAGAACAATAAATAAGAGACGATACGGAAGACAAAAGGGAATCTTACGAGACACTGAGTTTCTTCGAAATTTCTAAAACCATTTGAAGGGAGGAGTGGGGGGAGGAACTTGCAATCAAACGACTAATGTGATTGTTTGTAGAATCTATTAGCTAGAAAACGTATTATCAGACTTTCGGGAAAATGTTATATGTATTATATCCTAACAAGGGCTGATAAGTGCGAGAACTATTGCACAATCAGCTCAACAGCCCGTGCACCCAAGTTGCTGATATGTATAATACATAGCAGAATGCAAAAGAAAATTGAGGTTATGTTAAACGAAGATCAATCTGGCTTTAGGTAACGTAAAAGAACCAGAGGGGCAATTCTCATGTTTTCATTGACTAAAGAAAATTCGAAACACGTTCATAGGATCTGTCGATCTGGAAAATGGCATTCGTCTAAGACAAATGGAGCAAGATATTCGAAAATATGGGGAAAACAGGTGTTAGCTATAGGGAAAAACTGGTAAAATGCAATAGTTCAGGAACCAAGAAGGAACAATAAGAGTAAGTCCAAGAACGAAGTGCTCGGATTAAAAAGGGTTGTAAGACAGGTATGTAGTCTTTCGCCCCTACTGTACAATCTACACATCGAAGAAGCAATGACGGAAACGAAAGAAAGGTTCAAGAGTGGAATTAAAATTCGAGGTGAAAGGATATCGATTATAGCATTCGCTGAAGACATTACTGTCCTCAGTGAAAGTGAAGAAGAATTACAGGTTCTTCTGAATGGAATGAACTGCCAAATGAACATAGAACACGGTCTGAGAGCAAATCGAAGAAAGACGAAAAAATAAGGAGAAGTAGCAGAAATGAGAACCACGGGAAACTTAACTTAAAGGCTGTTGAATACGAAATAGATTAAGTTAAGGAATTCTGCTACCAAGGTTGCGAAATAACCCATCACAGACGAAGCAAGTTGGACATAAAAAGCAGGCTAGCACAAGTAATGGCGGAGTTCCTAGCCAAGGGAAGTCTACTAACAGCAAACATCGACCTTAATTTGAGGAGGAAATTTCTGAAGATGTTAGTTTGGAGACCAGCACTGTATGGTAATGAAATATGGACTGTGAAAAACAGGAACGTAAGAGAAACGAAGAGTTTGAGATGGGGTGTGAATGTTGAAAATCAACTGGACTGATAAGATAAGGAATGAGAAGGTTCTCAGAGAATCGACGAGTAAAGGACTAGAGGGAGGTGCAGAGGGTAGAAATTGTAGAGGAAGACAGAGATTTGAATATATTCCCACAATTAGTCGAGAACGTTGGGTGCAACTGCTACTGTGAGATGAAGGGTTCGGCACAGGAAAGGAATTCGTGGCGTACCTCGAAATAATCGCAAGACTGGACCCTAAAATTAGTTTACGAATTCGGTGCAGTTCCGAGAATAAAACGTTTCGTTATCCGTTAGTGGCATAAGTTAAGTCGAGCAACCAAATCGAACAGAGCCCAAACTAGATGGAAATAAGGTTGAAAATGATTTATAATTTTACAGGCATGAGAGGAGCCGAAGCCCTACAATTATTACGGTGTAAATCAATAAAGATTTTAATCGGGGAGAGTCTTTTTGGGCAGCACACTACAAATACAATTACGTCCATGTCCAGTACTACCAATTTCAGAAAACCGTATCTACAAAAAGCAATACACTCTCACTCACTGCCAACAGCAATCGCATTACTGGCTTCGCTCAGCGGAAGCGCGAATCGGCCAGAAAATCTGTTTTGCAGCAAATTTCAAAGTGTAGTGCACCTTCCGTGTGACTAAATTTAACGCACAGAGAATTTTACTAACATTATTGTGACAATAAATTAGCCGCACGACGCTTTTCAATAAAGTTTACTTTGATACGGTAAATCATATCTTTTTGAAACTTTAGAGAGGCGAAATGCTGAAACGTTATTTTGTGGGCTGCGGAACAAGTTGTCACACTCAGGGCTATACTGTCAATTGTGAGCCATTCAGTTAAATGGTTTTTCAAAAAACGTACGATAATGAACAGTTAAATAAAGCGTGGCCAATTTTCTATAGAATTCACTTTATTGTTTAAGCAATTTCATTAACCACGTCGCAACAAAGAAATTTCATCCGCTGTTGCTATGCAATTTATATTACGGAAATTGAATGGAACGTTTTGGATTCAGACAGAAATGCGTGGTCGGCTGAATGCCACGGCGCTGTGGTTGTCATTTCAGGTCTACACCTCACACGTTGAACACACAAGGGTCAAGGAGTTTACCCGCGGTGTATCACCGTGCTCTACTACATCCGTGGTTCCTAAACTTTCTGAGGCAATTACCTCTGTGTGCAATCCGATATCATCTACTATCCCCCACCCCTCCACCCACCCTTACCAACAGTGGCACCTAAATAAATTTTGGAGCGAAAAAATGTTTTCCTTGGAGACTTATTTCAAAAATGATAAAAAAAACAAATGCCATTTAGTTTTTTTAGGTTTGATATTAAACCGCGAACTAATGAAGTGATGGGACAATTGAGTCAGATTATTTCTAAAAATCTTTTCTTATAGAACGATGAAGCAGTTATCTGAGCATCGCGAGTGCTGTCTATAACTCATTCTCAAAGAGAGAGAATTATTAACGTGTATGGTATAAGTTTGCTATAAGACATGCTTCCCCAGCACCACTCCTCCCCGTAGCGACACTTCCTACACCCACACTCTACATTTAAAGTCAACTAAGCTTAAATTGTGGATTATGGCTTACTGTTTGTAAATCACTTGATTGTTGGAGTCTTTGCCAATGCTTTGTGTTTGTGCACTGCCACTGACAATAATAATCGTAATAATAATAATAATAATAATTATAATACTGTTTAGGCCCCACAGAACTGTAGCAGCCAGTACATAGATACTGTTGTGCTGTCAATTAGTTAATTTGTTGTGAAAAGATTAATAAAACATTTTTTCTCTTTTATGAGGACTACCTGCAACCCGAAGAAGAGTTTTCTTGAAGTGTTCAACCATATGTATTTACATGTCTCATTTCTAATGTCACATACGCGAGGTACAAAGTGCAAAAGTTGTGTGTAATCTATGTGAGAAATTTGTTGCTCATACTTTCCTATCACAAATTGTAACCTTCACCACATTGTGTCACGTTAACAGTAATACACTGACGGAAAAAATGCAGCACCATAAAATAATTAACGTTTCAGGAACATACTTGTCTAGTTAACGCAATTAAGTGATTAATACTGCAAGCTCACAGATTAATGTGAGCGCGATAAAGACAATTACAAATGTGAAAGGCTGGTACATTAATAACTAGTGTTGTTGTTGTGGTCTTCAGTCCAGAGCCTGGCTTGATGCAGCTCTCCATGCTTCTCTATCCTGTGCAAGCTTCTTCATCTCCCACTACCTACTGCAACCTACATCTTTCTGAATCTGCTAAGTGTATTCATCTCTTGGTGTCCCTCTACGATTTTTATCTTCCACTCTGCCGACCAATACTAAATTGGTCATCCCTTGATGCCTCAGAATATGTCCTAACAACCGATCCCTTCTAATCAAGTTGAGCCAAAAATTTATCTTCTCCCCAATTCCATTCAGTACCTCCGCATTACTTATGTGATCTACCCAGCTGATCTTCAGCATTATTCTGTATCACCACATTTCGAAAGTTTCTATTCTCTTCTTGTCTAAACCATAGGTCTCCAAACTACGGCCCGCGGGCTGAAACCGGCCCGCGTCAGTTGGCCGGACATCACCGTTATCCGGCCCACCAAATATTTGTGTTATCTATACTGCCCACAATTGGGTTTCGAGGCCTATCACGACCAATACACCGCGACATTGTCGGAGCTCTATCTTTACAAAGCGGAAAATCATGGTTAAACTTGTGACTACCCACAATAAACAGACAGACCATTCTCCGTGCGATAGTGAAAAAAAAAATAAATCGGTTAACAGAGAAGTTTGGCGAAAACATTTTAAGTAAAAAAATTCTTTGCATTTTATTCTACTAACAACTCTGGTGCAAGTCTTTCAAATGGACGCCACTCCGGCGACTAGCCTTTGTAATCAATCATTATGGAAGATGCTTCTTAAGCGAGGTTTCCCTTTCTTTTGATTACGTCGTAAAATACACATAGCAAGTAAATCGTATAAAATATTTTTATTTAAAGGCAATTTAAAGAAAATACAACACCTGGTGTACATAATGATATTGGATATTTTAGTTGGAATTGATATTAAAAATAACTGTAATTAATTAATATCTTGAAAATTCACAGAGTATTCACGTAAAGAAATTTAACATCTTAGTGATAATTAGTGACTTTTATGTAGCTGTAACTTTTCTTGAGCCTTACATAACGATGATCGTGGAGTGATAGGTTTGCTTTAATCCCACTAGGTAGATCTTGGCCCTTATGACTTCGTGGAGGAGTCAATGTGGCTCGCGGACTAAAAAGTTTGGAGACCCCTGGTACAGTCCGTTCATGGTCCATATTTCACTCCCATACATGGTTACACTCCATACAAATACTTCCAGAAACGACTTCCTCACACTTAAATCTATACTTGATGATAACAAATTTCTCTTCTTCAGAAACGCTTACCTTGCCATTGTCAGTCTACATTTAATGTCCTCTCTACTTCGAAAATCATCAGTTATTTTGCTCCCTAAGTAGCAAAACTCGTTTACTACTTTAAGTGTCTCATTTCGTAATCTAATTCCCTCACTATCACCCGAGTTAACTCGACTACATTCTATTATCCTCATTTTGCTTTTGTTGATGTTCATCTTATATCCTCCTCTCATGGCACTGTCCATTCCATTCAAATTGTCTTCCATGTCCTTTGCTTGGTGCCTCACTGAGCTGTATGTCGTAGACTCCCACGTAAAAAGTTTTCTAGAAAATTTAAGAGCTGTGAGTTACAGGGAGAAAGATTCATCAGGAGATTAAAAAATTGCGATGGGAAGATCAGGGTTGACGGGATGTCCACTTGGCAGCTGACTAGAGCTAAATACTGAAGATGGTGAGTCCTCAGGTTATCCAAAAAAGAAAAAAATTAGAAACGGAACTTTAAAGGAGAAAAGAAAGGACAGTAAGTCTTATGCCTTTGTATTAGTATTGAAGAACATAGCACTTCACACACTGCTAGAAGCGATTTTGGAGGTGAACAGCTGAAGAAAGTGGTAATCGGCGAGTACTTGGGAAGTGTGATAAAGGAAAATGGAAGAAATGACAAAGATTGCAGTGAACGTGGCAGACAAACGGAGGCATTCCTGCTAAGTGTTAGGAGCCTGCCTTGGAACAAAGACTTCCCACAAAACAGCAAATATATAGAAATTACACGTCCCAATACTGAACCATGAATCTGAAACATGAGTAACAAAAAGAAGAGGTGTCAGCATATTACAGAGATATGAAATAAAGGTCCTCAGAAGTGTGGCAGCAGTAACAAGGAGAGACAGCGTGAGAAATGAAAGGATAAGGGAATCAGTGAAAGAGGAATCCTTGCAGATCAGTATAAAAACATCAAAGCTAAGAAGGTATGACCACTCAAAAAGAATGGAAAACTAGAGGATTCTCAAGAAAATGGAGATGCGAAGGAAACCACCAAGAGGAAGACGAAGGGTAGATGGCTGAAAGCGTGGAGGAGTGTGTTGGAACAAAAGGCTGGACCAGAGTGAACACAGAAAGATGGTAGAGAAACAGGACTAGATGACCAGGCCTATGTTCCAATCAGGCCGAGACTGGAATTGGAAACTGTTCAGGATCATAAAGATGATGACGTTTAAGGTGCATTTTCTGAGCCTTGTCGTTACTGCACGGAAAAAGATTATGTGGTAAAGAGAAATCCTTAGCATTTCTGAGGTTAGCGTACCAAAACGTATAAGGGTCACCTAAAATGAACTAGAAAATATATACGAAGACAGTAAATTGTTCTCGAAATAACAGTTACTGTTGATGAGCGTGCAGCTTTTTCCTGGAATAAGTGATGACTAACTGACAACTTCAGCTGCCAACAGGTGCAGGAGATCCCGGGTTCGAGTCCCGGTCGGGGCAAACATTTTCAACTGTCCACATCGAGGTATATCAAAACACCTGTCGGCAAATGAGGTTGTCAGTTAGTCATCATTTGATCTAGAAAAGCTGAAAAAATGACCCTTCGCTGCACACAGGTTATAGAACCACCTACCCTTACGAAGAGCACAGCGGTGACAAGGGATGGAAAAAGGTAGAGGGTGGGGCACCTGTTGTGAGTCTCAGCCCTCCACTCTCCGACCTCCACCGATCTCCTCAGGAATTCGGGACGGCTCCGTCTCGGGCCTGGCGGCGGAATTGGGGGGCGTTTTGCAAGTCAGACCACGCCCGGCAGCGGGCCTTAACGACCGAGATGTTTCCCGGCGGCGCGTAATCGGCTTACGGCCAAATCAGGGAGCAGAAGCCGGTTGACTCCTATTACGTATCGATCAAGATGTCATCCCGGCCGGGATTAGGGCTCCGGGAGAGCCCTGCCCCGGGACTCGGCGTCTCGAGCGCAGACGGGAAATGGGCCGCTCACCGGGAGACGGTAGACGGGAGCGGGATCTGCTGGGCTTCATTACGTTCGGGGGAGGGAGCACGCTGGTCTGGTTGTCTGGCCACCGCTGGGAGGTAACTGAGCTGCTGAAACAGTCGCGGAAGTAAAGGCTCGTTGTCAACGTCTCGTGGACTGACGCAAGGCCAGGAAATAAGATATACCTCAGTCGCTGACCCTAAAGTCTGGTGTATAAGTAAACCCGCCTATATACCGGGTGATCAAACATTCAGTATAAATTTGGAAACTTCATAAACCACGGAATAATGTAGATAGAGTGGTAAAAATTGACAAACGTGATTGGAATGACATGGGGTTTTATTAGAACAATAAATAAATAAATAAATAAATAAATAAATAAATAAACATAGTTCGCAAAATGTCCGACAGGTGGCGCTGGACAGCAGGAAGTCAGTGACTGCGCATGACAATAGTGTATAAAAGGAGCTGTAATGGGAGAGAGAATCAGATGCGCCAGCAGTTGCAGCATGTTGACGTTACCTGAAAAGGCGCTCTCAGTGAAGCTGTATTATCAGAATGTGGAATGTGCTAGTTCAGCGTTACGATCCTATCGCCGTAGGAAGGGGTTTCGAACGGGTAAAGGTCCGTTGACAAATGCAGCTGTGGCGAGAATGATTTCGAAGTTCGAAGCCACGGGTTGTTTAGACGATAGACCCCGTAGTGGCTGACCGAGCACAAAGCGTAATGCTGCTGAGACAGTTCAGGAAAAAATGGAGACTGTAGCGGGTTCGTCTATGCACGGGGAAGTCAGGGCTCGTGCAGTCGCACGTCGCACCGGCATTCCATACACTACTGTTTAGTGGGCAGTGAGGTGTACCCTCCGATGCTATCCGTACAAAATCCACCGCCATCATGATCTGTTACCTGGCGATTTAGTGAAGCGGAGGGCATTTGCTGTGTGTGCGTTTCAAAAAATGGCGGAAGATGACGATTGGTTGAGTAACGTGTTTTGGACCGACGAAGCTCATTTCACTCTCCGAGGGTCTGTCAACGTCCACAACTGCAGAATTTGGGCTACCGAAAATCCTAGAACTATCGTGGAAACTCCATTGTACGACGAGAAAGTCATAGTATGGGTTGGATTTACCACATCTACCGTTATCGGGCATTTTTTCTTCGAGGAAATGCTTGATTCTGGTTTTGTAACTTCTATCGTGACAGGTGAGAGGTAGGCCGATATGTTACAGAATCGCATCATCCCCAGCCTGGCTGATAAACACCTGCTGGAACGTACGATGTTTATGCAGAATGGCGCGCCACCCCATATTGCTAGACGCGTGAAAGATCTCTTGCTGGCGTCGTTTGGTGATGATCGTGTGCTAAGCCGCCACTTTCGTCATACTTGGCCTCCTCAGTCCGTGCGATTATTGGCTTTGGGGTTACCTGAACTCTCAAGTGTATCGTAATCGACCAACATCTCTAGGGATGCTGAAACACAACACCCGACGCCAATGCCTCACCATAACTCCGGACATGCTTTATAGTGCTGTTCACAATATTATTCCTCGACTACAGCTATTGTTGACGAATGATGGTGGACGTATTGAACATTTCCTGTAAAGAACATCATCTTTGCTTTGTCTTACTTTGTTATGCTAATTATTGCTATTCTGATCAGATGAAGCGTCATCTGTTGGACATTTTTTGAACTTTTGTATTTTTTTTGGTTCTAATAAAACCCCATGACACTCCAAGCAAGTGTGTCAGTTTGTACCTCTCTATCTACATTATTCCGTGATTTATTCAGTTGTCAAATTTATACTGACTTTTTGATCACCCACTACATAAATTTATGTTGTTAAAGTCTTCCGTATAAAAAATGCTTTGATGCAGCTCTCCGGGCTAGTCTGTCCTGTGCAGTCAGCTTTACCTCTGCATGGTTACTGCAACCATCAATTTCCGTCTTTTTACTGTAGTAATTCCCTGGTCGGTCACAATTTAAAAGAATTTTACCAAATGTTTTAATGCGTAGTTCGCATTTACATAAGGCAATGAAAATATGCTGTCCAGCTAGTTTCGGTTGTAACAACCATCATATCTGTAAATAAGTAAAAATAAGAAATATACAGAAAATCTCACAGGAAAAGCTTCTTTACAGAGAATTGTTGTAGAATTTTGGAACAAGTTTCGTGCTCAAGAATTATCATTTTCTTGGGAAATGAACATCTCTACTGTAAAAATCAACATGGATTCCGCAAACAGAGATCCTGAAAACCTTAGCTCTCTCTGTTCCTCAATGAGATCCACAGCGCAATGGACAACTGCACTGAGGTTAATGCTGTGTTCTTTGATTTCAGCAAGGCATGTGACACCGTCCCGCACTCCCGTTTAATGAAACAAATACGAGCTTACCGAGTATAGGAGCAGAACTGCGATTGGTTTCAAGACTTTCTTGCTGATAGAATTCAACGCATCGCTTTTAACGGAACTAAATTTACAGATGTAAAGGTAATATCCGGAGTACCACAGGGAAGTGTGATAGGACCGTTGCTGATCACAATGATATAGTAGAAAGCCTCGAATGTTCTTTAAAGATATTCGCAGATGATGCAGTTGTTTATACCAAAGCACCAACGCCAGAAGATAGTAAGAATTTGTAGAACGACCTGCAGAGAATTGGTGAATGGTGCAGACTCTGCAGTTGACCCTGAACGTAAGTATGAAAGACAGCTTCAGGAGGAAAAAAAATCTTCTATACAACGGCACAGGCAATAAGAATGGTTCTTCACCTGTGGGAAACGAACCAGACAATGTATAATAAATAGAAAATGGACCTAAGTAAAAGCAGTAATAAAACTAATGGGAGAACATGGCCTGGTTGATAAAATCGTGTTCGATTATAAAGTATGTTATGGCCATAGTTACATGTGTTGCTTTCTAGACGAAGATATATCAGTCCTACCACTGTTACCGTTATTTCCAGTTTGTGTTCAATCTGCAGTTCATATCTGCAAGCTGGGTTGTACCATAACCATAAAATTTTCTATAGGTGTAGCACTGTAAAGTAGACTGCGATGTATGTTCATTTGTTATGTATAATGATTTTTTTCCTACGATGTTATGTGTTGCAGTTTTTTTACCGTAGCAGTAGCTTCCACTTTTATATTTTGAGCTTTCTTTAGGCAATTTTATTTTTAATATTACATGTATTTCGCTTCTTTACTATTCTGGAGATCATTCATACCTACAAACGAAACTTGCTTATCACCATATTTTAATTGTGTTATGTAAATGTGATCTACGCATTAATTTTTTATTTTTTTTGTGAAGCAGTACTTCGAAGTTTTAACAAATTATGTAAAGATCTGTTCCACCATTCCTGGTCTCTATGCAATTTGTGGCTTCTCCTCCCCCCCCCTTCCCCTCACCCCCGCCCTCTCTCTCTCTCTCTCTCTCTCTCTCTCTCTCTCTCTCTCTCTCTCTCTCTCTCTCTCTCTCTCTCTCCAAATCCTTGATGCCTCAGGATGTGAGCTGTCAACTGATCCGTTCTTCTAGTCGAGCTGTCAGGGAAACTACTTCTTTCCTGAATTCCATTCAGTGTCTCCTCATTTGTTATTCGATCTACCCACCTACTCTATATCACTGTTATTTAACAATTTTGAACATGGCCGATAATGCAGCAACCGTAGACGAAATTTATAATATTACTTGAAAATACAGCTCTTCGGCTGCACAGGTAAAAAATGTTCAACTTTACCTAGGTTTCAACTGCACTAAGGCAACCTTCATCAGAAATTAAAAAAAATTACATTACTGAGAGTAAATAGTTATGAAATGGTTTAGAGCAACAGTGCTCACGTTAAAGATAAAAATATATTTGTACATTATAAAATTTTCCTAGGCATCTGATACTACCTACACGCGACCCTTAGTGGCGAGTCTTAATCAAGTTGTGCAACGTGGGCACTGTTGCTCTAAACCATTTCATAACTAGTTACTCTCTGTAATGTAAAATTGTTTTTACTTCTGATGACGGCTGCCTTAGAGCAGTTGAAACCTAGGTGAAGTTGAAAATTTTTTACCTGTGCATTCGAAGAGCTGTATTTTCAAGTAATATTATAAAAAAAACTTATTTAACACCATATTTACAAAACTACTATTCTCTTCTTGCGTGAAGTGCTTATCAGCAACGTTTCACTTCCACACATGACTGCTCCTTTCGTCTCTTCTCGGAGATGCCACGATGTCACCCGAAGTCTCCATTGCAGGGTGAGGACAGAAACTGCTCATTCTTGACGATGGGTGGCGCGCGAGACGCATTACGTTATGTGCTTCTCCGCAGACTGAATAAAACATTTATTGGCTGATCTGCATAAATATTTAACACTGCTAGACCGTTAAATCAAATAAAGATGACAAGTATCGCTTTGACCTCCAAGACAATGGTCAGATTATCAATACCCCTACATCGTTATTGGGTGATCCGTAGCAATCTAATTACTTTCAGAAGGCTTCCTAGCTATGATCAACAGAAGGGGAAGGATTTACCGCCAAGAATTCATTCACTGTCTCCATCTGGCTCTTAGCACCTTTGGTCTAAGACCTCCACAATGGTAGAACAGCGTAACAGTTTAAAGTCAATAAAGTAACAGTAACACAGAAACATCACATTTAAATTTCCACAGAAAAAAATGTTTTCAGCTTGAATTAAACCTCGTCATCCCTGTTACTCATATCAAACCCTACCTCCATTTAGCTAATGGTTATTTAGACTATTATATGATGTCACACCATCGAGCACGTGCACACTCATTACAACCTCAGCACTCGCAAAGACACACCGGAAAATCGTTAAAAAGAATTTTTTCTTGCGCACAGGGATGCCCATTCGGTTATTGTGGCCTTTCTGTAATTGTCAAGGACCTTGATTGATCACCTAATCCTGAATATACATATGCTAAATCACAACTCCACTCCCCCCTCCCTCCTTCCCCTCCCTCCCCCCTCCTTTCCGCCCCAGAGGGTATACGACCTATCTCAACACAAACGAGTTGACAGATGGCTCCTGCTTCCTCTATTGACCTTTGAAATAGTGACTCACGAGCAGAATGAAAACTGTTTCAGTGACCATTCCTTGCTCAAACTAAAAACACTCATCTGCACTGTACTGCTTCATTCTATTCCTTTCAAAAGCATACACTGTTCTGACAAAAAATGTGTATCATCCAGGAGGGAAGGAGAAAATGAATTGTAGCTTCGTGGATTGGGAGGTTGTACGATCTTGTCTGGGTGTGATCTAAGACTGGAATCATAATACAGCAATGATTTCAGTGATTACGAGATAGGGTTAATTTACAAACAACACGGTAGTACGAGTCCTGTTTTTAGTATGACGGCGTGTCCCGTCCGGGCTGGATGCGTTTAATGATTCGGTTGGGAAGGCTGTCGTAAGGCCATCGTACCCTTTCCAGGGCCAGGCTGGCCCACAACTGCTGTTATTCCATGCTGATATGCTTGATGCCGACATTGGAACAAAATAGGCATCCGAGCTGGTTTCGAACATGCTCTATCGGAGAAGGATCTGGGATTTTGGTGGCCATACGAGTACGTCAATATCTTATCGGCGGTTTTGAAGGAACGTGGCGGACGAGCATTGTCCTCCTGGAAACTACAAGCATCATACTGTTGCATGATAGGACGCAGTATGCCGTGACGTACCATTGTGCTGTACAATTCCTTCAATCATTACCAGCCATCATCTGAAAATACCCTAAAGGCCATCAGCTATGATGCCAGGAGTAACACCGCTGTGTCTCTCCAAAACAATGGAAGAATGGGACCTCCCTCCACGACGCCGCCATACACACCGACGATATTCATCACAGATGGTGCAAAACAGTGTATCATCGCTGGACAGCAAGTGACGCCTTTGATGAACAGTCCATCCTTTCAATCACGTATTACTTCAAACGTGGGCATTTATCTGTGTTTTTAATAGATTGACCCAGCCGACTGCACGGCGCGGTGACAACTTTTCTGATCCGCAGCAACCGACCGACTCACTGCAGACCCCCTAGCCGGAAACTACATGCACAAAACCAAAGATGGTTACGGTGCAAATATCGATACACGTCGCTGCTTCCACACGTAGAAGGAATAAGAAGCACGACGTAACCGCGATAAGGGCGGGAAACCAAACGCAGATAGACAGCAAAGTTTGCGAAAATGCGTAGTTAAGAGTGAGCACGGCTCAGTTTTATGTCAGTGTAGCAGCTTGTTATGCCACGGTAATTCTCTAGCGTGGCTGCTGTTAGTCGGTGAATAATGGTGTGGTATAACACTTAGAATATTGCAGGGAGTCCATTATTTGTTTTCGGATAGCAGGCGCAGGCGCAGAGGGGTTACGACGTGCTTGATGCACATTACGGCGTTTTGCATTGTAGTGTCTACACGTTGCCGAACGGTACACTGCCAACGAGTGCACCTGCCCTCACATTCCTACTGACTACAGCTTATAGCCACTCTCACAAACCAACGCTCCACAACTTCGAATATTGCACGATTCGACTAGCTGGCCAAATGGCTGTCTTACACGAGTACGCTGCCACTGCACTGCAGTGATCACTCAACTTCTGACGCTGTTCAGGCCCCTTATATACCTTACCTGGCCTACAACACTAAATATGAACAACTCTAATCCATTCTGGTGGCCTCTCTCCCTGTCACATAGGCTCACGAACACACCAATTGTGTGTGTGTGTGTGTGTGTGTGTGTGTGTGTGTGTGTGTGTGTGTGTGTGTACACAAAGTTATAGTGACATCTGGCCACTTCTTCAGTGTATTTGACTCTTTTTGTCAGGTAATGTATTTACAACAATTGCAGGGAGAGAGTGGTCTATAATCTGCATGCTGGACAAAAGCCTCCATCACACAGGTATCCATACTAGCGAACAGGCCGAGATTACAGACGGGACCAGGAATGATACGCTGCGCTGTTTCGTATCGTTTTCTACCGCTTTCTTATATTATACGTTACATTGTCACAACACGACAAAAACACTTTTTGGACCAGTTACATTTTGGCCACCCCAGAGCTGCAGGTTGAAGCCTGAAGCATTCGTTTGAGTTTCAGGCAACAATTCCAACAGAAGTCTCCCGTTTACAGCTGTAACTATTTTCAACGTTCTCGCTATTTTCACTCTGTCTTAATGCGCTCGCTGCTGCAGAATTCCGTTCCCGAAGCTCTCTTCATATATCAACGCCGCGTATCGACAGCTTAACACTGCATCTGACAAAGGGTTGGCTCACAAAGGGAACGGCCAAGGAACATGGTAATAAAACCGTTCTGCTGTTGGATACGTCGTGAAAAAAGGGGAACACATTGTCCCGATGCTGAGTTATTCGAAACGCCGCGACAAAGGGGACTGCAGAGCGCCGAAGGGTGTAATTTCTCCATTGAAAGGATGCGCAGCGAGCCTTGTGCGGGGAACAGAGGCGGAACACGCATTCCCTAAGATCATTGCTCGAGATAAAAACGGGCTCTCTTAAAGAGCGTCTGCTGAAGAATGTCGCACACTGCCTACAACTCTTGGAGTGCATTATTTCCGATAAAGTTCTCAAGAATGTACAATCCTCTGCAAAACTTTACGAGCTAGATACACCTGAGGTGACAAAAGTCATGGGATAGCTCCTAGTACCGTGTCGGCCCTCGGTTTTACCGGTGTAGTGCAGCAGCTCGACGTGGAATGGACTCAACAAATCGTTGGAAGCCCTTCGAACACTACTGAGCCGCGCTGCCTCTATACCTGTCCGTATCTGCGAAAGTGTTGCCATTGTCCCAGTTTTGTGCACTAACATCCCTGTAATGTAATGGCCTGCACAAAATCCCGACCTGAATCATATGGAACACCTTTGCATGTTTTGGAATGTCGACCAGGCCTCACCGACAGACATCGATACCTCTCCTCAGTGCAGCACTCCGTGAATAGTGGGCTGCCACTCCCCAGGAAACCTTTCAGCACCTGACTGAACATATGCCTCCAAGAGTGGAAACAATCATCAAGGCTAACCGTGGGCCAACGCCATATTGAACTCCAGTGTTATCGATGGAGTGCTCCATCAGTTCACTCACTTGGATCCGAAAGGTGTTGAAACTTGAGGCTGTCAGAAAGCAAAAAATAGTAAATACCTAATTTGAACATGTATTCATGCTAAAGGATACTATTAGGATCAATGTTTGACCACCACACAGTCTCACAAATAAGCGATATGGATGTTGGCACCTCCGGTGCGGAGCAACAGGTAAGACTACTCAAAATGAGTAAGGCGCCAGGCTGTGCCTGAATTGTAGTTATATTTTGCATTGAATCCGCAGTGGAAAGATCTCTCGATTATGTCCCATACATATTCGATGGGATTCATGTCGGGCATTCATTGTTGCTAAACCATTCGCTCGAATTGTCGAGAATATTCCTCATACCTACCGTGAACAGCTGTGGCCCGGTGACTTAGCGCATCGTCATCCATAAAAATTCCATCGTTGTTTGGGAACATGAAGTCAATAAATGGCTGAAAATGATCTCCGATTAGCCGAGTATAACAATTTCCAGTCAATGATCGGTTCAGTTTCGCCAGAGAACTCAGTCCATTCCACGAAAACAGAGCCCATTATAGAGGCATATCACCTAGCACAGTGCCTTGTTGATAACTTAAAACTATGGCTCGAGGGGTCTGCGCCACACTCTAATCGTATCATCAGCTCATACCAATTGAAACCAGGACTTGTCTAATCAGGTCACTGGAATTCAGTCGTATAGGGTCAAACCAATATGGTGTCGAGTCCAGAAAAGGCGCTGAAGGCGATATCGTGCTGTTAGCAAAGACACTCGCGTCGCTCGTCTGCTGCCGAAACACATTGAACCGTGATTTATTTTCAAAGAATATTCTTAAGATTTTATTTTATTTACTAGTGATTCATCAAGAACATTAACACATTTAATCACACTATGTAAGCATGGAAGTAGTTGCCAGGGAGTAACTGATGAAATCATAACCAAATTCCTTTTAACAAATGTGAATTTTATTCACTTTAATAGTGCGTAAAAGCATTTTTAAAAGAAACAGATTTAAAATTATAATCAGAAAGCACCCTCTAAATATCAAAGTTACAATTTATTCAGATGCAGAAAGAAACAAGTTCTGACTGTATGAGCTTTCGGGCTGAGAACCTTGCCGCTCCCTTTTGACACGGCCGTAGTTACGACCGCTCACAACAGCCTCTGAAAGACTACACTGGTGCAAATCTGCAACACACCGGATTACTTTAAACTAAGAGTTTTAACAAAGCACACAAACCATGCACCCCCCCCCCCCCCCGTAGGAGGGATGGAAATGGTGCAAAACACTAACAATTAAAATATTAACCTTGCCACCGAAGGTGCAACTTGATTTTAACTTCTAAGGAAAGTCTTACGGTGAAAGGGTGGCAACTTTATATACTAAAATGATCATTTAAATAAAAGCTCACGACATGGAATCTTACATAAAATTCTACAAGGTTGGCCAGACAATAATTAAGATTCTTTACAGTACACAGATACCGCCTCTCAAGATCATAGGCAATAATATCCAAGTGTGCAAAGATCAAAACATATTTCAGGTATTAGGCCGTTACACTCCATGCAATAAATTCGTTACCACACCGAATCCGACAAACATGACAGAGGCAGCTACTAACGTACGGTAGATAGATAAGGAGATTACCGAACAACCTGAACCGCAGGTTGCTCTAACCCGCTCCTACTCCACAAGGGAAAAACGGACCACCCAATTTATAAACAACCACCTTCCCGCAGGTGGGTGGGACGACCCCAAAGCAAAACGGCTGGTGACCTCACAAAGAAAACAAGTAGAATTTAACAAGAGTCAATCAAACAACATATCACCAATCACGTAACGTCTAATAAACTGCGATTTCTCGAGAAGACGTGGCGCAGCACCCCCAAATCGCTCTCCCGAACCGTCCGCTGCCAGCCGCTTCAACGGACGCAGGAAGGCGCGCCGATCTCCCGACTCACGGCGTCGCAGCTCGCAGCGGCCAGACCGATGTCGTGGTTTGACTCCTGTTGCTCTCGTGTCAACCGCGAAGCCACTACCCCTCGCTATACGCCGCGGCCCACTGGACTCACGTGGCGACCTCACATGCGCCGACGCTGAAGACGGACAAGTCATCTTGTGTCTCAGTGTGCGACCGACCAACCGATCGATCCAACCGCCAATGACGATAGCCTGAGCAAACTCGAGCAGACTGGCGGCCCAACGCGCAGACTCAGGTGCAGGAACTAAGCGCCGACCGGGCGACCACTGGCTGAGTTCTCTTACTGGCAGAGTGGAAAGACTCATTTTGCAGGCTTTAAAGGTTGATCCGAACGAAAGACAGACAGTAACTGCCTAACAAAGGCGGACGAGAGACAGTTTAGCAAGCTGGGGACGAGAGACAGACCCAGACTGACCCTAATGGCGAGCTCATAGCGCCCCTTAAATGCACGTGAACAGGCAACCTTTCCCCTTTCCCACCAGAGGGAGACACCACAGCTGCGATTGCCACAACGGCGCCACCGCCAGAAACGGAGGGCGACTGCTTCACACTACGCGCTGCGCCGCGGTCTTCAATACAGAAATTTTTACCACGGCTCACACACTAACGTCAAATTTCGCAGCACTGTCCAGATGGATACGTTCGTCGTACCTCCCACATTTCTGTACTTATGTTACGGAGTGTTAAAAAACGGTTGAAATGGCTCTAAGCACAATGGGACTTAACTTGTGAGGTCATCAGTTCCCTAGAACTTAGAACCACTTAAACCTAACTAACCTAAGGACGTCACACACATCCATGCCCGAGACAGGATTCGAACCTGCGACTGTAGCAGTCGCGAGGTTCCAGACTGTAGCGCCTAGAACCGCAAGGCCACTCCGGCCGGCTACGGAATGTTGTTTGTCTGTTAGCACTGATAACTCTACGCAAGCGATACTGCTCTCGGTCGTTAAGCGAAGGCTGTCGGCTGCTACACTGTCCTAGGTGAGAGGTAAAGCCTGAAATTTGGTATTCTCGACACTGTTGACTTTGCCGTTCTCGGAATACTGATTTCTCTAACGATTTCCGAAATCGAATGTCCTATCCGTCTATCTCCAACTACGATTCCAACTTCTAGGTCTATTATTTCCCGTCGTGCGGCTGTCATCACGTCGGAAACCTTCTCACACGAATAACCTGAATGCCATGACGTTTTATACCTTGTGTATGTGGTACTACCGACTTCTGTATACGTGCATATTGCTACTTCATGACCGTTGTCACCTCAGTGTAAAGATATATAAAACACTAACTACTCAGTAGAACTGAATGAATGTAACGGAGAGAACATCGCAGTCATAGACAGAAAGTTGGACGTCACATGTCGTGAGGTCATCATGAATGCAGCGCCAAATGGAGCTGGTCTCTCAACACGAGGCAGTTGAAGGAACGGAAAAGACAGGCTGTGTGAGTCAGCGAGCAGCTACTGTGCATTGTGGTGGCGGTCTTCATTACGTCACGGCCGGAGATAACATTTGGGGGACCTCACACGGCGACGAAGTGGAAGAACGACAGTGTATGACAGGTGCAGCCAGGAGTGTGGTGTTGTTCATAACACTGTTTCACGTGTATGGTTTGCGTCCCAGACCTCATTCAGTGCCACCCGAAGGAGAGGAGGCGGTCGACTACGGTCAACTACAGCAGCAGATGACCGCTACATTGTGCAAAAGACAAGAACGGAACCATGTGAAGCAGTGATGCCATTTCAACCACATTCAACAAAACTGCAAGGTGCAGAGTCGCACGCACCACAGCGGAACTGCGACTGCAAGGGGTTTGCCCGACGACCGGCCAATTAAGTTCCGTTCACCTCACATATATCGCACATCGGTGGCATCGTTTGGGATGGAGCCAAGAGCAAGCTCCTCTGGAGTGTATGAGAGCAGGCAGAGTCTGAATAGTGATTCTGGAGGTTTTTGCGGTGTTGGGAGGCATAAATGTTGTGTATTGACCTCGAAATCTTTAAATACAGTACACTTATCGGCCGACGTTATTGAGACACTATACTCCTTACCCATGTGCTGCTTTTCAGGGGTGCATTCAGCCGTGACTTAATTTTTATGCAGGCCAGTGCGCGACCGCATCGAGCAGCACGGGTGGATGAGCTCTTGAACGACAGGATAATCGGCGAATGGGCAGACCTCCCCGTTCTCCCGACTTACATCACTTAGAAAACGTGTGGGATGCATTGAGGGGACCTACTGCACCACATCCACATACACCAACGACCATCAACAACGTTATTTGCTACAAGCAAGTGTGCTGTTGACACTATGTGATCAAAAGTATCCTGACGCTTGGCCGAAAATGGCGCCCTCCATTGGTAATGCTGGAATTCTATAAGGTGTTTGTCCACCGTTAGCCTTGATACAGCTTCCACTCTCGCAGGCATACGTTCAGTTAGGTGCAGGAAAGTTTCTTGGGGAGTGGCAGCCCTTTCTTCATGGATGTCGGTGGGCCTGGCTCGAAGTCGTCGTTCCAAAACATCCCGAAGGCGTTCTATAGGATTCAGGTTAGAGTTCTGGGCAGGCCAGTCCATTACAGGGATGTTATTGTCGTGTAACTCCTCCACCACAGGCCGTACGCTATGAACAGGTACTCGATCGTGCTGAAAGATGCAATCGCCATCAACTAATTGCTCTTCAACAGTGGGAAGCAAAAAGGTGCTTAAAACATCAATGTAGGCCTGTGCTGTGATAGTGCCACGCAAAACAACAAGGGGTGCAAGCTCTCTCCGTGAAAAACATGACCACACCATAACACCACCGTCTCCGAATTTTACTGTTGGCACTACACACGCTGGCAGATGACGTTCACTAGTCATTTGCTATATCACACCCTGCCATCGGGCCACCACATTGTTACCGGGATTCGACACTCCACACAGCATTTTTCCAGTTTTCAATTGTCCAATGTTTACGTTCCTTACGGCAAGCGAGGCGTCGTTTGGCATTTAGTGGCGTGATGTATGGCTTATGAACAGCCACTCGGCCATGAAACCCAAGTTTTATCATCTCGCGCCTAACTGTAATAGTACTTTCAGTGGATCCTGTTGCAGTTTGGAATTCCTGTGGGATGGTATAGATAGATATCTGCCTATTATACATTACGACCCTCTTTTAGTCAACAGACGAGGTCAGCCTGTACGCTTTTGTGCTGTAAGTGTCCCTTCACATTTCCATTTCACTATCACATCGGAAACAGTGGATCTGAGGATGCTTAGGTGTGTGGAAATCTCGCGTACAGACACAAGTGACACCCTACCACCTGACCACGTTCGAAGTCCGTGAGTTCCGCAGAATGCCCCATTCTGCTCTCTCACGATGTATAATGACTACTGATGTCGCTGATTGGAGTACCTGGCAGTAAGTGGCAGCAAAATGCGCGTACTATGAAAAACGTATCTTTTTGGAAAATGTCTGGATACTTTTGATCACATAGTTTATGTGGAAGGTACCAATGAGTCAGTTAAATACAATTCTGGATTTTTGGGTCTCTTAGCAGTGTTTACGTTAAAAGCAAAATGATCGTCCCATTTATTTACCTGTCCAACCTACTTCATGGAAAACAATGATCTGGCCAACTAAATCTTGTGAAATTAAAATGATCTTCACAATTCTGAAATTTGTACGAGAACCTCTCTAAGACCACAGAAGAGTTATGAAAGTCTCTTTTTCGCGGGGACCTAGGGCATTTAAGTCTCCTTTACAGTGACGAGGTGAACCAGTTGCGAATAAGGTCAGTGTCTCTCGCCCTGAAATGAACGTCATGTTACTTCTCTCTCATTTAAACATCTAGTTCCGTGAGCTGACGAATGAGGAATCAGCAGAGCGTTGTCGTTTTTGAGTCTGGTGTAATGATCAATAATGTGCTACGATTCGATCTGTGGTTAGAAACTTTCCCTGGTTTGAAAATATCTGGCTATTAGGAAACTGAAGGCTACTCTGGCAAGAACGCATACGAATATTTGTTCATTTGCTTCCCATTTACACCGGATAAGTATCAAAGATAACTCTCACTGCGGATGTCGGAAGAACGAAGAGGGAGGTGATACGTACCTGCTATTTTCTTGAAACCTTTTCTTGGGAGCAAAAACATTTACAACTAAATCTCGTGAAAATGAAGACGCTTCTCGTAACAGATCGATGGTAATATTATTTCATAAATTTACCTAGGTGTAGAAAGTATATTTGATTTGTACGTCATAGTAACGTATCTTTATAACATTTGGTGTGCTGTCACTGTTTATATTAACACTTCAATGCGGCCGGCCGCGGTGGTCCAGCGGTTCTAGGCGCGCAGTCCGGAATCGCGCGACTGCTACGGTCGCAGGTTCGAATCCTGCCTCGGGCATGGATGTGTGTAATGTCCTTAGGTTAGTTAGGTTTAAGTAGTTCTAAGTTCTAGGGTACTGATGACCACAGATGTTAAGTGCTCAGAGCCAACCACTTCAATGTGTTGGCGTATTTTCACCAAACACTTTTGAGTTTCCTTTCTGTATTCTCTGTAGAGGTACAGTTTGTCATGTCAAGATTTTTGTTGTGTGCGCGTTATGTGTCTATTCAGTTACCGTTCAATAGACTTATACTATTGGGCAGACTTTTTCTGTGTACATTTTTTTGTGTTTGTACCCAGTTGATAGTGATATGCTTAAATAAACCAAAGCCAAATAAATGGTAATTACAATTAAAATCTGTGAACCATAAAGATAGAGCATTCTCTGTAAAATACTTATAGGTTCGATAAAAACCGACCATATGGCGAGTTCAAAAAGTTCTCCTCGTGAAAAATGTACTAAATCTATTCGTTATGAAGAAATCATACTGTTCCCTGTTTTGGTAGACATAGAGGTAGGATCAAAAAGCGCGTCCTACTTCCTGCTGGTCAGCGCTTGTCAAAAGGGAGAGTATTTAGCAAAATCTTTGTAGCGCTCGCAGGAAAAAACGACAGTCGACCATACAACACAGGATTAACAGCAGACCCGTCGGGTGTGCAGGTAATTGGCACTCCCACACACACACACACACACACACACACACACACACACACACACACACACACACACAGAGAGAGAGAGAGAGAGAGAGAGAGAGAGAGAGAGAGAGAGAGAGAGAGCGCTAGTAAAAAAACGCAACTCTGTTTTTGTTAAGGCCGCTGGGTTGCAAGCCCCGCTCGCCGGATAATCTCTTGGAAAAGCGCACACCGGAAAAACAAATTGCCGCCTGTGTTGACAGTCGTAATTGTTAACTGTTTACACAAAAGGTAATATAAAAAAGCAACATGTGCAGCTGCAACGCTCGACAATACGGTGCACGCGCCTCACCACTAAATCTTCCCCGCGACTCCCTCCCCCTTTCCACTTCGTCCACGCACCCTCGTTGGACCACCAGAAGCGCCAGGTGACGTTCACAGCACGGCGCGAACAAACAGAAGAAAAAGAAAACCGAAGGGGGAGAGCAGGCGAGCAAAAGTAGTTTGCTCCCTACGGTCACTATTAAAGCAGAATTAGGGCGGATAGTGCCCTATTTAAGGACAGAAATTGGTCGTAATGATAGGCGGCGGGCGTTTTAACGGCAGGTGGCAATTACCACTTAGGAGGAATGCTGTTAATGAAAGTGTGTATAAGAGAGCCAGGTACAGTGACACGAAAACACTTGGCTTAGTTCTGTTGCCGAAGTTTCAACCGGTATTTTCTCATCTTAATCTAAGATTGACTGAATTTTTATTAATTTCTTGTCAGAACTTGATAGTAATATTTAAGAGGAAATACTTTCTGACGTTTTGCAAATTATATTTATTTGCGATATTACTGTACACTTTGTTGTCAAGAAGAACGATGAATGGTTCGTTCGTACATGCTAGCGGCATTGGGTTCATTTGTTTGCCACGGCTTGCTGCTTAAGATAAGGTACGAGACCCTCACTCTCCCGGCTTGCAAAGACATTTTAAGTCTGCATCACGTGCCGGACAGAATGGTAGCACTTTTCGTTGGCTCTCACGTGGCGTTGTGACGCCGTAGTCCTACGCGCCTTGCCAGCCTATTGCTAGAGGTCCTTGCACCACACTCTCTCTCTCAGCATCTATCCAGCTTTCCGAAATCCCGCCACCCTCGTTTTACTTCCGCCATTTTTTTCCTGGAACTGAGCTACGCCCGTACTGCGATTCTGCCAAAACACTTGACATCTACGAAGGCGGCCTATGGTTTCTTTCAGCAACACAGGTCACCGAATGTGGTTGAGGGGAAGGATGCCCTCGTCGACTGGGATGCCGTTTCACGATTGCTGTGCTTGACGCTTCGTCCAGTCTGCATGGTATCTTACTGTCAATGGGAAGCAGGTATACCGATCACGTCTTCACAGGATTCACCTCGCAGACACCCTTTTGTGTGTAGTCTGTGATACTTTGGACACAGTCAAGCACTGCCTGGTGTGCGGATCGGCGAGAGGTGTCTGTTTCTTGGTGCGACACATGTTGTCCCTAATTACCCGTACGACTCCTCATCACTTACGTACTCAACTGCTCCTCTTCCCGAACGCGGGATATTTCCCGCAAGCGAGGGCGAGCTCTGAAGTACATTTGTGGACACGCAGTTCACTACTTGTTTGCTATGTCGAGAAAAGTATCTTTGATTTTTGCAGTTCCTTGATGAACGCCATTGTGCAGTTGTCCGCAATCCAAGATACAGATAATTTTTCTTCAATTTCCTTTGTAGTGTCTTCCTTAACTCAGCACAGAGGTGGAGCGTTCCTGTCACGAAGAGTCGATCCTCGCCTCTTCCACACTTAGAACCGGTTCTCTGCCCATCGGAAAGTTCGTGTCGGGAAAACTATACGTCGATAGTCTCAATGAGTCTGTCTTGCTGCGCCTTCTTGCGAAGCCTCCGTGGTATTAATGTAAAACAAATAAATAAAAATTGAAAAGGAAAGTAAATAAATAAACGATGTTCATAGTACCTCTACTCCACGTTCCCTACGCTTTCCTTGGTGCCTGGTGGATGGGAACAGGACATGGTAGCCAGGCCTCCTGTTGCGACCCCTGCCCTCCTTGCAAAAAAGAAGAAGGGGGGTTAAGCAATTACTCGCTTAAAGCAGGAAATACGGTTTCGAATCCTGGTCCGGAAATTATTTTCACTGTCGTCACAACTTTATACAGCTGATGGTTGCTCATATTCTCAAGTGCGAATACATTTCCTGTATTATTAGTTTGGTAGTGATCCAGCTTTCGGTTCCTTAGGCCATCGTCAAGTGATGAAAGAATGCGGCAAGCACAAATAACGTACGACCTACACGCATATTATTTACACAGAATATACAAAAGATACAAAAATGATGACATGTAGAGTGTTTGAAACGAAAGCATAACATTTTTATGTCACATTTAACTCAATGTCTGAATCTCATTACATTCAACATATGAAAAATAAAGTTGAGCTTACAACTGAATTCTAATATTTATAGAACTAAAACTTAAAATAACGGGGGTGGAAAAAAAGCGGAGTTGTATCATTTAATGGTGAGCGGGCGTTCTGTGCCAAATGAGTGTTATTTCAAATACCGGTTCGTAAACTGACAGTATTTCGAGTGCTGCAGTACCAGCTGTATACATTTCAGGACGTTGAAACATTTCAGATATGTTCATTAATCGATGCACCCAGGGAGTATGCTGAAAAAGTAATAGTTCCATTTCCTATGACCAGGTGAAAATACGGCGCTGTAAGCAATCATATCTGCAATGTTTCCTGTTTTGAAGTGAGCATGCTGTTTGTCGCTTGGCGACATGTATTGAGCGCACCGATTAACGAGCATATCGATGTTGTTTCAGCGTCTTGCTATGTATAAAATCCATTTTGTAGCTCTCGGAACACCGTCAGTTTAATTGTGACGTTACTGTAAAAGGGAAATGAGCGTTTGGCGTTATTGGCCGGGAGGCCCCTTACGGGGCAGATCCGGCCGCCTCGGTGCAGGTCTTATTACATTCGATGCCACATTGGGCGGCCTGCGCACCGGATCGGGATGAAATGATGATGAAGACAGCACAACACCCAGTCCCTGAGCGGAGAAAATCCCCGACCCAGCCGGGAATCGAACCAGGGACAGTAGGACGGCAATCCATCACGCTGAGCATTTTTTTTTTTTTTGACATCTCATTTTGTTCTATATTGTTCGTAGCGGATGTCCGATAACACTCGTTCAGGTTGTTCGTTGATCCGTTCAGTCAGTTTTTTATTACAGAGTGTGGCTGAACCCTTTGACCGAACACGCTGAGCTACCGTCCCGGCACCACTCAGCTATCGGGGCTGACAACGTTCCGGTATCACCAGCAGGGTCATTCTGCTGCTGTTGTCAACTTCTTGCTAAATTTCACAGTCTAAATAGTATGGGTGACTTTCTATTGACCACCAACATGGCGTAGACTGAGGAACTCAATAATATCTTTCATCTACATTAACTTAAATTGTAGTTAAACAAAAACTGGATCACTACTAAGTATCCTATTTTTCACCTGTAGGTAACTGTAATGATATCCACCTAAAAATAATCTCATCGTGTTGAGTTAGATGCAACTATTTCTGCGTGATGCGAAAGGTGATACTTCCCTTTTTAAACACTTCGCAAAAGAGTGGTTCAAATGGCTCTGAGCACTATGGGACTTAACTTCTGAGGTCATCAGTACCCTAGAACTGAGAACTACTTAAACCGAACTAACCTAAAGACATCACACACATCCATGCCCGAGGCAGGATTCGAACCTGCGACCGTAGCGGTCACGCGGTTCCAGAGTGTAGCGCCTAGAACCACACGGCAAAACACTAGGCATGTCATCATTTTTGTATCTTTAGTATTTTCTGTATTAGTAATATCTGTGTAAATCACACGTCGTTTTATCTGCACTTGTTATCTTCTGTTATCGCTTGATGATAGCAGATGAACCTGAAAGCAAGTTAATGACAACATAAACAGTATTCTCCCGATCAGAAAATTATTCGCAATTCTTTATGAAAGCGTATAATTAAATGTAATCTTTGCTTGTTTAAAATTCCTCAAAAAATGGCTCTAAGCACTGTGGGACTTAACATCTGAGGTCATTGGTCGCCTAGACTTACAACTACATAAACCTAACTAAACAGTCGGCCGGGGTGGCCGAGCGGTTCTAGGCGCTACAGTCTGAAAACGGGCGACCGCTACGGACGCAGGTTCGAATCCTGCCTCGGGCATGGATGTGTGTTATGTCCTTAGGTTAGTTAGGTTTAATTAGTTCTAAGTTCTAGGCGTCTGATGACCTCAGAAGTTAAGTCCCGTAGTGCACAGAGCCATTTGAACCATGCGAACCTAACTAAACTAAGGACATCACACATATCTATGCCCGAGGCAGGATTCGAATCTGCGATCGTAGCAGCAACGCGGTTCCGGACTGAAGCGCCCAGAACCGCTCGGCCACAACGGCCGGCTTACAATCCCCCTGTATATGAGTTTCAAAAAGGAAGGGGAAAGTACACTGGCCGATATTAGTGTGTTATCCGTTGTAGATACAACCAACACTGATTTCATGCATGCTCTATAAGAGCACTGTTCGGATTGCAAAAACGCCAGGATCTGTGTCACTGGTTTAGCATCCTGGGACTTTGGTAACAAAGACTCAGTTCCTCACATCTGTAGCATTGAGTAGAAATACACTCCTGGAAATGGAAAAAAGAACACATTGACACCGGTGTGTCAGACCCACCATAATTGCTCCGGACACTGCGAGAGGGCTGTACAAGCAATGATCACACGCACGGCACAGCGGACACACCAGGAACCGCGGTGTTGGCCGTCGAATGGGGCTAGCTGCGCAGCATTTGTGCACCGCCGCCGTCAGTGTCAGCCAGTTTGCCGTGGCATACGGAGCTCCATCGCAGTCTTTAACACTGGTAGCATGCCGCGACAGCGTGTACGTGAACCGTATGTGTAGCTGACGGACTTTGAACGACTGCGTATAATGGGCATGCGGGAGGCCGGGTGGACGTACCGCCGAATTGCTCAACACGTGGGGCGTGAGGTCTCCACAGTACATCGATGTTGTCGCCAGTGGTCGGCGGAAGGTGCACGTGCCCGTCGACCTGGGACCGGACCGCAGCGACGCACGGATGCATGCCAAGACCGTAGGATCCTACGCAGTGCCGTAGGGGACCGCACCGCCACTTCCCAGCAAATTAGGGACACTGTTGCTCCTGGGGTATCGGCGAGGACCATTCGCAACCGTCTCCATGAAGCTGGGCTACGGTCCCGCACACCGTTAGGCCGTCTTCCGCTCACGCCCCAACATCGTGCAGCCCGCCTCCAGTGGTGTCGCGACAGGCGTGAATGGAGGGACGAATGGAGACGTGTCGTCTTCAGCGATGAGAGTCGCTTCTGCCTTGGTGCCAATGATGGTCGCATGCGTGTTTGGCGCCGTGCAGGTGAGCGCCACAATCAGGACTGCATACGACCGAGGCACACAGGGCCAACACCCGGCATCATGGTGTGGGGAGCGATCTCCTACACTGGCCGTACACCTCTGGTGATCGTCGAGGGGACACTGAATAGTGCACGGTACATCCAAACCGTCATCGAACCCATCGTTCTACCATTCCTAGACCGGCAGGGGAACTTGCTGTTCCAAAAGGACAATGCACGTCCGCATGTATCCCGTGCCACCCAACGTACTCTAGAAGGTGTACGTCAACTACCAGCAAGATCTCCGGATCTGTTCCCCATTGAGCATGTTTGGGACTGGATGAAGCGTCGTCTCACGCGGTCTGCACGTCCAGCACGAACGCTGGTCCAACTGAGGCGCCAGGTGGAAATGGCATGGCAAGCCGTTCCACAGGACTACATCCAGCATCTCTACGATCGCCTCCATGGGAGAATAGCAGCCTGCATTGCTGCGAAGAGTGGATATGCACTGTACTAGTGCCGACATTGTGCATGCTCTGTTGCCTGTGTCTATGTGCCTGTGGTTCTGTCAGTTTGATCATGTGATGTATCTGACCCCAGGAATGTGTCAATAAAGTTTCCCCTTCCTGGGACAATGAATTCACAGTTTTCTTATTTCAATTTCCAGGAGTGTATATTACGAATGAACATAGCTTACAGTGCTTGTTGCTAACATCAAACCGAAATAATCGCCTCACTATATAAAGTTACCGCTGTTTACGAAAACCGGTAACACCAAAACTTTAACATTGCACCTATTTGCTCAGTTTTCAAACACTCAACTAAAATCAAATTACTTTCCGACAGGAAAGTGGAATGCGCCCCACGACTGTGACATGACTTTCAAAACGAAAAGAGTAATGATCAGTCATCGTTTCCGTTCTAGCTTTATCAGAGCAGATCCAGATTTCGGCTTGTAAGTAAGCATTATCAATGCAGTATTTAGCAGTTGTTATAGTCATTAACTAAAGACATACTAGGGCACGTATAACAACTCCGAAATACTACACTGATAATGGCGAGTTACTAGCCTAAATCTGTATCCGTTTTAATAAAGCTAGAACGGAAAGAACGACTGATTGCTGCTCATTACCATTTAGAAATTTAGTTAAAAGTTACAGAAGTGGTTATAAACTGTTTTGTTATAATTGCATATCGGAATCAATCAAAGGAGGGAAAGTTACTTTTCGTAGACCACACAGCACAGCGACCATATTTGGTCACAGATAAGCGGAGTGCAGAAGAGGACTGCAGCAGCGCAGGCCACAGGTGAGTGCTGATGTTATGCTTTGCGAAATGTAACGTAGCCGTCACTGCGTTATGAGACATAGTATTTTGTGGAAATAGGTAAGGCAGCAGTACTATCCGCCAGGGTAGCCGGGAGCGCTAAAGCTCTGCGTCCCGGAGTTGGGTAAGCGCGCCGGCCCCGGTTCGATTCCGCCTGGCGGATTACCGACGAGGGCCGGTATGCCAGCCTGGATGTGGTTTTCAGGCGGTTTTCCACATCCTGCTAGTTGAATACCGGGCTATTCCCCACGTTCCGCCTCAGTTACACGACTCGTAGACGTTTTCGCACTATGCCATGGCTTACACTAGACACAGACAGTTGGGGTACACTGATTCCGTCCTAGGGGGTTCGGGTTGGCGGCAAGGAGGACATCCGGCCACCCTCTGCAAATAACACTGCCAAATCAATAGTAACATTGCCATAACATTGCCAACCTCTCGTGACGTGGAACAAAGGCCCCAAGAAAGAAAGGTAATGCAACAGTACTGAAGCAACAAGATCTCACAAGCCGTCCCACACCAGTGGATGCCGGAGTATGCAACGTATGTGGAAAATGGCGAAGCAAAAGCCAAACACGTATAGCTCAGAAAAGTATATGGTGTTACAAAAAGGTACGGTCAAACTTTCAGGAAACATTCCTCACACACAAAGAAAGAAAATATGTTATGTGGACATGTGTCCAGGAACACTTTCCATGTTAGAGCTCATTTTATTACTTCTCTTCAAATCACATTAATCATGGACTGGAAACACACAGCAACAGAACGTACCAGTCTGACTTCAAACACTTTGTTACAGGAAATGTTCAAAATGTCCTCCGTTAGCAAGGATACATTCATCCACCCTATGTCACATGGAATCCCTGATGCGCTGATGTAGCCCTGGAGAATGGCTTATTGTATCACAGCCGTCCACGATACGAGCACGAAGAGACTCTACATTTGTTCCCGGGGTTGCGTAGACAAGAGCTTTCAAATGTCCCCATAAATGAAAGTCAAGAGGGTTGAGGTCAGGAGAGCGTGGAGGCCATGGAATTGGTCCGCCTCTACCAATCCATCGGTCACCGAATCTGTTGTTGAGAAGCGTACGAACACTTCGACTGAAATGTGCAGGAGCTCCATCGTGCATGAACCACATGTTGTGTCGTACTTGTAAAGGCACATGTTCTAGCAGCACAGGTAGAGTATCCCGTATGAAATCATGATAACGTGCTCCATTGAGCGTAGGTGGAATAACATGGGGCCCAATCAAGACATCACCAACAATGCCTGCCCAAACGTTCACAGAAAATCTGTGTTGATGACGTGATTGTACAATTGCGTGCGGATTCTCGTCAGCCCACACACGTTGATTGTGAAAATGTACAATTTGATCACGTTGGAATGAAGCCTCATCCGTAAAGAGAACATTTGCACTGAAATGAGGATTGACACATTGTTGGATGAACCATTCGAGAAGTGTACCCGTGGAGGCCAATCAGCTGTTGATAGTGCCTGCACACGCTGTACATGGTACGGAAACAACTGGTTCTCCCGTAGCACTCTCCATACAGTGACGTGGTCAACGTTACCTTGTATAGCAGCAACTTCTCTGACGCTGACATTAGGGTTATCGTCAACTGCACGAAGAATTGCCTCGTCCATTGCAGGTGTCCTTGTCGTTCTAGGTCTTCCCCAGTCGCGAGTCATAGGCTGGAATGTTCCGTGCCCCCCTAAGACGCCGATCAATTGCTTCGAACGTCTTCCTATCGGGATACCTTCGTTCTGGAAATCTGTCTCGATAAAAACGTACCGCGGCACGGCTATTACCCCGTGCTAATCCATACATCAAATGGGCATCTGCCAACTCCGCATTTGTAAACATTGCACTGACTGCAAAACCACTTTCTTGATGAACGCTAACCTGTTGATGCTACCTACTGATGTGCTTGATGCTAGTACTGTAGAGCAATGAGTCGCATGTCAACACAAGCACCGAAGTCAACATTACCTTCCTTCAATTGTGCCAACTAGCTGTGAATCGAGGAAGTACAGTGCATACTGACGAAACTAAAATGAGCTCTAACATGGAAATTAAGCGTTTCCGGACACATGTCCACATAACATATTTTCTTTATTTGTGTGTGAGGAATGTTTCCTGATAGTTTGGCCGTACCTTTTTGTAACACCCTGTATATATATATGAAAGACATTTGTACTACAATCACTTTTGTCAGAACCGCAGGGGTTGTATCGCCTGGCCACAGTACAATATGCTGATCAAGGACCGCAGTTCACACCTACAGCGGGCAGCCAGCCATGAAACTGTTAAGTCCAGGTGCTGCCGCTTCATTGAGTCAGTGCCGGACCAGGATAGCAGCATGGGGCAGTGGGTCATCGCCCGCTTTGTCACCGCTCAGCCGCCTTCAGACTTGTCGGGGAGGTGGGGCAAGGAGCGCGCTGGCGCAGCACGTGGGCTTTGTAGCCGCAGAGCTTGGAAGTAAGCGGAGGGGCCTTTTCCGTGACTGGATCGGTGGGCGTGTGCTCGGACCCTCCGCCCCCTTGGATACCTACACAGCCTAGCATGGCAACAGTCGCACTGCTGTTTTCTCTTCGTCTGCTTGTTACTCGCTGCCTCATCTCGCCTTTCTATCGCGTTTGCTTTGTATCTGTTAGTTTTCATGTTAACTATAACTTCTTCATTTTGCTATTGCCGGCGGCAGAACGCAGAACTAAACTTTTTTTGCGTACGGACAGGATCAAAGGTGTCCGACAGTACTCGACAATGCACGATTGACATACCTTACTCAGCATTGAGCAGTCACGTTACAGTGTTTTTAGAGAGTGCTTAAATGAAAGTCATCTCGAAAATATACGTTATCGAAGAGTACGCTCAAATAACTCAGTTCTGACGAGGGGAAGAAAAACCAAAGAGTTTGGAACGTTTTACAAAAAAGAGAGGAGGAGTTTATTTCTGGTTGAGAGAAACCGCTTTGTAGCATGGAGTGCTCCCTTTCCTAGAACAATGAGAGGAATAGAGAAAGGTGCGAAGAAACCTAAAACTTTGATCCGGACCCCAACATAGGTAATTAGATCGTAATACTACAGTTTTACTTTAATTTCGTGCACTTCTCCCAAGAAGAATGTATTAAAAGCAGTTGTATTACACGTTCGCTTCAGTTATTATATATAGTAATACAAAGCTCTTTCTTTTCCTGTACAATATAATCAAAAAGAAATTAGCGCTGTCTCCTACACGCACAGCTGCATTATTCGACCTTAAAACAAGTTTTAGTTTCCTATTGTTCATTGATGTTGATTTTCTTTAGGCATGTATTAACAGAATGAATGTTTGTTCTACACTGAATCGCCAAAGAAACTGGTATATCCATGCGTATTCAAATACAGAGATACGTAAGCGGGCAGAACACGGCAGTGCGGTAAGCAACCTGCAGGAACGGGACCAACGACGACTGAAGAGAACCGTTCAGTATGACGAAAGTGCAAACGTTCCGCAAATTGCTGCATATTTTAACACTGGGCCATCAACAAGTGTCAGCGTGCGAAACATCAGCGATATGGCCTTTGGGATTCGAAGGTCCACTGGTGTACCATTGATGACTGCACGAAAAAAAGTTTTACGCCTCACCTGGACCCATCCACACTGACATTGGACAGTTGACGACTGGAAACATGTTCCTGGTCGGACGAGTCTCGTTTCAAATTGTATCGGCAGATGAACGTGTATGGGTATCAGGACAACCTCATGAATCCATGGACCCTGCATGTCAGCAGGGGACTGTTCAAGCTGATGGGAGCTCTGTAATGGAGCGTGTGCAGTTGGAGTGGTATAGGACCCCTGATAATCTAGATACGACTGTGACAGATGATACTATGTAAGCATGCTGTCTGATCACCTGCATCCAGTCATGTCCATTGTGTATTCCGACACAATTGGGAAATTCCAGTAGGACAATGCGACAACCCACACGTCCAGAATTCCTACAGAGTGGCTCCGCGAACCCTCTTCTGTTTAAACACTTCCGGTGGCCACTGAACTCCGTGAACATGAAAATTATTGAGGACATCTGGGAATTCTTGCAACCTTGATGATGTTAGAATCTTTCAAGGAAGATGGAGATGTATAAATATATCAATTTCAGTTAAGGGTCGCTGGTTAGGAAATTAAAGAGACGAAATTTACAAGCGAAAATCAATCAGATACCTCCAACAATGGAATACATGAGCCGGCACTGTTGTTGCTAAGAGTGTAGGGTATGCAGCTTTCAGAGGTAGTAGTATGGACCAGAAAATGAGAAAATTGCACTTAAAAAAGGGTTAAAAATGCATACCTTAAGAGCTATGAGCACTTGTTCAGTAGGTGAGATGTGTTTCACGCTAGCGAAATTGAAAAGTGCTCAGATCTCCATTGTAACGCATTTTAGAGCCCATGTTTACCGTACATTTTTTCCTCCTTTTGATCCACGCTACCACCTGTGGAAGTAGCATGCCCTACAATCTTAGCAACAACCAGTACACCTATTCCACTGTTAGAAGAATCACAACGATTTTCGCTTGTAACTTCCACCCGTTCGTCCCCGGCACGATGTCTCCTCCCTAAAACGGATAGATTTATTCTTCTCAATCATTCTTGAAAGTCTGCGACATCCTCACGAAATCGCCCTGTATATACGTACATTTATAGGCGCCGGAGCCTACAACTTTGATGCTCTGTAGCGTCCTTGGACGACGTTGAGTGGACATGGGTTCCTATTCAAAATATTTTTTAATTTTTTATATTGCACGTCTTGTTCCGTAGAATCAACTTGTGGAGCAATTCTCCACGGTCATGGAGCGTATCATGAAATTACAACAGAAAAATAATAACAGATAAAATAAAATATGTATGAATTCTGAAAAGACGAAAAGCTATAAGCTTATATAAAAGCAATCAACAGTGTAACTCAGGAAACAGCGTAATTTTTCAAGGAAAGATTGGGAGGAGTGACCCATGAGGAAACTCCTCAGTTTGGATTTGAAAGCGCGTGGTTTACTGCTAAGATTTTTGAATTCACCGCACGCCTTTCTGCTCAAGAATCAAGGAGGTGCGATCAAAACACAGATTGTATTTCTGTCTAGAATTAACTGAGCTAATGAAAGCTGCTAATTCTTGAGAACAAGATGTTATTGTTAACAAGAAACGACAATGAAGAAAAAAAACACATGTTTACTGAGAGACCAATGTCAGAATATCCAGTGACAGGGGTCGACAACAGCTTCGCGAACGTAGCCACTTATTCCTTGAACCGTCCGTTTACGAGCCAAAAATAACCGCTGAGAATGGGAAGAGTTACCCCAAAATATAATACGTCATAAGCGAATGAAAATAAGCAAAGTAGACTACTTCTCGTGTAGAACTATCACTTACTAGAGATAGTGTTCTAACAGCAAAAATGGCAGCATCAAGTCTTTGAACAAGATCCTGAACATGAGCTTTTCACGACAGTTTACTATCTATCTGAACACCTAGAAATCGGAACTGTTTAATCTCACTAATCATATCCCCATTCTACTCGTATGTAACTCAAAAGTCACGTTGTGTTGAAGTGTGTGTTATAAAGCGTAAAAACTTAGTCTTACTGTGATTTAACATTAGTTTATTTTCCATAGGACATGAATTATGTCTTGAACTGCTCTATTCATATTTGGAACAATGAAAACGTTGGATACAACATCCTTTACTGCCAGGATAGTATCAGCAAACACAAATATTTTTGGATCACTTATAATTTAGAAAGCATATGATTCATATAAATTATTATAAAATATCACGTTTATAAAACATTGTACATTCACTCCCCTCTTTAACGGCAGTCCGCATTTTTCCTTGCCGATTTTGATTCTACGGCAAAATTATGTACTTTTCTCTGAAGCATTTTCTTCGTTTCGCCACAGATGGTGCTGTAGTCGGAGGAAAAGAAATACGTACGCAATCGCTATTTACGATATGCTACTCAATGGTCATTCAATACCCAGTGGCAAGTGGGACACCACCTACATGCTGCGAAGGGAAAGATAGGCCAATATTTCATAACTTCTAGTTGGAAACCCCATTCCCTAAATTGCATTCCTCCGACACATCGAACATGGGACCACTCGAAGCGCCACTGTGGTCATTTAGCGAACTACGACGTATCATAGCAGGTAGTACACTGAGACGGGAGCTCACGCATCGTGCAGACGTAAAACAGATAGCGGCTCTAAGCATTACAATACCTGCGCAGTGTTTATTGCCTGGACACCAGTCTATCATATGGAGAACAGATGAGTAAATGGACGACGAATGTCGCAACCTCAAAAGCAAAAACTGAAATGATCCTGATTTATGGAGAAGGTAGGAGAAATGTTGAAGCTGGTGCTGCCTTGTATGCCGAACGTTTTCCAGAGAAAGCTCGCTCTCCTTCATTCTTTTACAAGGTTGTGAACGTCTTTCTGTCTGATGGCAGCGTACAGACCGGCAAAAGGAAACGAATCAAACGTGCGACGGGAGAAGCTAATGAAATAGCTGTACTAGTGGCAGTACACCACAGGCCACAGATAAGAGGCTGGCAAGTACACCGCGATGCGGTAAGTTTGTAGGTAGTAATGTCAATACTGCATCGTCGTAAGTGTCGTCCATACCACGTGTCACTGCATGAACGGTTTCACAGAGCCGATTTCCATAACCGGATGGTGTTTTGTGAATGGTCATGTCCAAAATGCAAACGATCCCCACTTCCTTCGCCGAGGCACTACTTTCCGATGAGTCTACATTCACAAACTATGGTAGCGTTAAACGGCATAATATGCATTACTGGAGTTTAGACAATTCCCTCTGGTTACAGTAAGTTGACCAACGTCCTTGGTTGGTATGGTGTCGCATCATGGGGAACCAACACATTTGTCCATATTTTATAGACAGCACGTTGAATGGAAGCAAATATAGAACATTTTTGGAACGGGAGCTGCCGGTACTACTGCAAAACGTTACCACGAACCCTCGGCAACTATTTGGTTTCGGTATGATGGTTGCCCGGAGCATTGAACAGTTGAAGCTCGGAAGATATTGGACCATGTTTACACTGGTCTGTGGATCGGCAGAGGTGACGCTATTAATTGGCCCGCCAGGCTGCCGTTGTGACATCAATGGATTTCTTTCTGTGTGGATATTTCAAAGCTAAGTTGTACCACCAAGACCCAAGAGACCGTGATGACATGACCGACCGCATCAGAAAGGCGTGTGTTGACATTCCAGCAGATGCGCTTCTGTCCTGCATACACTCATCTGAAAAGTGGATCACAAAGTGTACTGGACACTTACTCTGATTTGAGAAGTAGAGTAGCGCTCACGTCAGACCACAGCAGCAACAGAGGCGCGTCGAGTAGCCCCCTGTTCGTTATGTCGGAGGAATGAAAAGTTGCGAATGGGGTTTCTAATTAGAAGTTGGAGTATCAAATACTGGCCTATCCTACCCTCGCAGTATGGATGTGTAGTCCCATGTGCCACTGAATACTGACGGACCACTGAGTAGCATGTCGTAAATTACGATCATGAACGTATTTATATTGCTCCGATTACAGCTCCATCAGTGGTGAAACGAGAAAATGCTTCAGAGAAAAGTATCTAGATTTTGAAGCAGAATCGTAATCTGCAACGAAAAATAGGGGTCCCCTTTGAAGAATTCAAAGTTCCTTCCCGCCATCCATGCTAGGGATGGGGTGGGGGGGATCCAGTCTGATGTGCTCCTCCCAGAAGAAAACCAATTTTAATTGTAACATTTTTCTAATGCGATGCGTAGTTGTCGAGATATTTCAATGTTTTCAGTTAAAACTGTCTCCCTGTATACGTGTTTAAGCAATGTAATGACACAAAGAAAATATGAAGAAATCTTAGGATAAACCTTAAACCTCACTGTGGTCACGTGACCATTGTAGTCTAGGTACGTAGTTGACAATAATGTAGTTCTGGTTATTTAAATGCTCACCCCACGGATATACCTCCTCTACTATCCGCAAAGGAGATAAGGAACTCAGACATGGGATACAAACTCAGCAAGTCGACGCATTCCATACCAGATGTGCGAAAATCACAAAGACCATAGAGGACAACGTAGTATAAAGCACAAGACGTATGGTCATCGCTATTGTGCGTTGCAGTGATCGCATCTTAGGTACATTACACTACTAAAAATACAGATAGATTGGTAAATAATGAAGACGTTACGCTGCTTTAAGGTTTTTTATTTTGTGTGTAGTGGCCATATCTCAAGTTTGCAATCCTGCTGTAAACGACTGGAAGTAAAACATACTATCATTGCGCCGTTACGGATTTTCTGTCGTTTTCATCAGTTATTGGACTTCCCTTACAGCGCAATGCTTTCTCCGCGAAATACAGTCTTCCGCAATACGCATACATGTTGGTCCTGTGTGTTTTCTACTGTCATTTATCCACATTCTCAGTTCCCTGAAATCTTAAAAAGAAATTTGTTGGTACACCTACTAACCATGCAGCAGCTATGTGCGTATTTTACTCACCTCCATTGTGTTTTCATGAACACATCTTCAACTTTAGCTCGTAGTAGCAACCATTAGTCTGTTTTTGACTGAATTTCATATTGAAAATTCAGAGCTACAAAACGAAAATTAATACACTGATTGAAAACATTCCGCTGAACATTCACTGGAAGCTTAGTTCTGACTGCTCCTTAGTTTACCTCTTTTAAGGAAGCTATAACGTAATATTGTGGCGGAATATCAAATTGAGACACTTTACCTCAAGAATATTTGTAGGGTAGTTACCTTTGCCTAAAAGCAGCAGTAAGAGCGCCTACGACGCCATCAGACACCGGCGTCCCAGCTGTGTAGTTTCCCGCCACGTGCCGTCATTATTTTGACTCCCCTGAGTCGTCCTCACAGAGGAGACAGAATAATGACACCACGTACGCAGGCAGGGGCTCATCCATGGTGATTTCTTCTCTACTTACCAGAGGACTGCAACTGAGGGCCAAGATCACTCACAGAGTCACTAAACATTATTGAAAGTAGAACGTATGGGAGCGTTATTCGCGATGCGGTTTGATAACTAACTTCTTGGTTTAGAATGTTGAAGGGAAAAGTGTGAACGCGCGGGCGTGCTTGCGTGGCTATAGTGGCAATTCGGCAATCACACAAAATCTACCAGGATCTTTCTTAACTGGGCACATTGCTCTGCGGAGGGAAAGACCTGCCTCGGACATGGATGTGTGTGATGTCCTTAGGTTAGTTAGGTTTAAGTAGTTTGAAGTTCTAGGGGACTGATGACCTCAGATGTTAAGTACTATAGTGCTCAGAGCCATTTGCGCCATTTGAAGTGAAATACCTACACTGGAATCAAACCGGTCTTCCTCTCCGTTTCATATGTGTGTTGGTTGGTGATGACTTTGAGTGCACAGTGGAGCCCATGTAGTTGTCCAGTACTAGAAACGATGTAGGCAACGTCTAGAGAAAAATTTTACCTCTGACTTTCAAATGGTTCAAATGGCTCTGAGCACTATGGGACTCAACAGCTAATGTCATCAGTCCCCTAGAAATAAGAGCTGCTTAAACCTAACTAACCAAAGGACATCACACACATCCATGTCCGAGGCAGGATTCGAACCTTCGCCCCTAGCGTATCTCTGTTCTACGGGTCTGTGCGCCATCATGCACGAAAAGTTTTAATTTTTTCAGTTGCGGAATTTGCATTTGCTCTGTAAAGAACCAAGGTTTCGTATGTGTACAATGCCAACACCAATGACCCACATAGAAAATTTATATAGTAAGCCCTCACACGCTCATTGATCAGGTCAGGATATGCAGTGCCCGAAATTTTATACTGTTTTGATTTAAGTTTTCTAAGAAGCGAAATAATGAAGTACGTTTCTTAGAAATGAGAGACTTGCAGCACTAAAATTCCATGTCATTTGCTCTTCTCTGTAGCAGGCAGTGTTCGGCGAAGCCTTACAAACAACAGCTTGTGCGAAGTTCCAGCACTTGGCTGAGAACGGGATTTGTGAGGGCTTCGTGCAAACCCTTCCTGTATTCGGAAGAAGTTTTTATCTACTGTTCGTGTGGGGCATCGTTCGCTAACTTGCAAATGCATTTTCCTCCAACTTTTTTTCTTTTGCCATCGACATATTAGTGTGTGATGAAGGGACTCTCCAAGAGAGTGGTGACAAAACTGACACGGAACGTCAATAGCAGATTCACTTTTTACAGATTTTAGCACACGAAACATTTCCTTTTAGAAAAACACACACACACACACACACACACACACACACACACACACACACACACACACACACACACACACACAAATTTTACTTTTGTCTGGGAGAATGGAAAAAAAATTTCCAAGAAAAGAATGTAAAACAATTTCATTCTTCGAGTCTGAGCAAGGTTTTCAGGATGTTAGCCTCAGTAACAGGACAAGTGTCGAAACATGTAATCCTATTCCATTTATTCATAATTGGTGCTCTATACCTGCTCCATTAGCAGGTCAACTAGTAATTCGCTGTCGCGACTCAGTGGTTTGAATACATTCCTTAGAACTGGAAGGAAAGGTCTGCACTTATTCGAAAGTTTAATGTAAAACTGGTATATGTACGATATGTAATTTCTACCTGTGATTGAAGTACGAAATCTGCCACATATACCTCCTAAATATATGGCAAATTCAACTGGAATACAGATGGATGGTGAAATCCGCAACATTTTATTTCTTATTGCCCTTGTCCTTGCCACTTCAGAACTTCATAGATGCTTTTGTTTTTCTTCACACTGTTTACAAACAGTTTTTCACTCAGTGCTGCAGCTATACCTCAGAGGTTCTTACTGATGAATCCAGATACTAATGAAAAATGACGAAGTAACACAATCTACAGAATGGAAGAGAAGTGCTTAAATTCCCTTCCTCTGTCACACGTATGAAAATAAGCCCACCTACTTAAAACGCACATACGAATAGCCTTTTCTATGAACAACAAACTTACTCAAATTTTGACACAAAACATACAAAAGGGCGCACGGAGGGACACACGCAAAGAGTTCTACAAGTAAATTATGGTGTGAAGACTGCTCTGTCTTCTACACACGGAAAAATCAGAAGTTTGCAGCAACGTTTTAGAGAGCATGCCGACGCTTTGACACTAAATCATTACGACATATTATGAGTAACTGCAGACCTGCTAGGTGATAGTGATATATAAAATAACAGACGGCCAACCATCCTTGACACCACAGTTTAAGGCTCAAAATTAGATTTACTGGATGAAGCATCATTCTAAATGCTCTCAATGAGTGGAATTACACTGATGGAAAAATATCACAGCACCAGAGCATGATTAACGCAGAGTAATTGGATTTCGAGAAAGCATACTTAAGTAATCAACACCGCAAGATTACAGGTTAATGTACGCCTGAGGTAAGCCATTGCAAATGTGAAATGCTAGCACATTAATAACCAGTGTGCCCACCATAATGATGGAAGCAAGCACGCAAGCGTGCATGCATTGTGTTGCACTGGGGCCGGATACCATTTTGTGGGATGGAATTCCGTGCCTGTTCTACTAGGTTGGTCAATACAGGTACAGTAAACGCTAATTTTGGATGACGCTGTAGTTGTCCCATAGTGCTCCACTGGAGACAGATCTGGTGATGGAACAGGCCAAGGCAACATGTCGACACACTGTACAGCACGTTGAGTTACAGCACCGATATGTGAGCGAGTGTTATCCTATTGGAAAACACCACTTGGAACGCTGTTGGTGAATGTCAGCACAACAGGCCGAATCACTAGACTTACGACCAACACCAGACCATAATTCTAGGTATAGCTCTAGTGTGTCTAGCACGCAGACAGTTTGATTGCAGTCCGTCAACTGACCTACCCAACACACGGCAGTAACTGTCACCGAGGCGGAACCAGGTTTCAGCAGAAAACACAACATATCTCCTCCACCCCGCCCTGCAATGAGCTCTCACTTGACTCCACTGAAGTCGAAAATGGCAGTGATTTGGGGTAAGTGGAATTAACGCTACAGGGCGTCTGGCTCGGAGCTGTCCTTGAAGTAACTGATTTGTAACAGTTCGTTGTATCGCTGTGGTGCTAACTGCTGCTCATATGCAGTGCAATGCGCCACAGCCAGACACCGAACACGATGGTCTTCCATCTCAGTAGCGCCACATGGCAGTCCGAGACGCCGTCTTCTCACGACCGTGCATTCTCGTGACCACGGCTGCCAGCAACCATGTACTGTGGCTACATTACTGCCCTGTGCGGCTGGTCCCGGCGGAGGTTCGAGTCCTCCCTCGGCCATGTCGGCCATGAGTGTGTGTGTTCGTCCTTAGGATAATTTAGGTTAAGTAGTGTGTCAGCTTAGGGACTGATGACCTCAGCAGGTAAGTCCCATAAGATTTCACACACATTTTTGAACATTACTGCCAAGTCTTCCTGCAGTATCCCTGAAGGAACGTTCGGCTTGCCGTGGCCCATTTACACGACCTCGTTGAAGCTCGGTGGGCGTCTTTGTTGCCTTACATGCATTCTTGGTTAACTTCAAGCAACCATGCCCATTGCGAAAGGCAATTAACGCTCACGACCGTTACATCGTGTATTTAAAGCAAACCTGATTAGCATCCCCACAATGACGCTAGTAGCACCACTTTTATGCACCTGGAGTGAAATATGAATAGACAGCGTCTTTCAGTTGTAGATAGACGGCTATCAACTTTCTGTTTTGTCATACATTTCCTTGGTGTTGCGATTTTTTTTCCGTCAGTGTACATAAAATAAGAAACAGTTAACTCCCTTTCACACCCCATTTACGGATTCAAAATTAGGTTTATTGGTAGGAACATAATTCTACATGCCCTCAATGAATGGAATGTTTAGTTAAAACAGGGCAAGACTTACATACCAAAGATCAACACCTTGCTACATGCTGACAATTTTCTTAAGAAGTTGCGCACTTGCATGGTGACAGTCAGAAAAAGTGTAGGTGTCTGGATCAATTAGTCACAAATTGCGGTAATGTGATGTCGTCCGTACGTCTGGGTGTCATCACCCACTGACACGGTCAAGTCTACGAGATAGTAGACAGAAAATCAGTTGAACAATTGCGTTTTTGGGGCAGACGGAAAAACGTGCTCATAGCGAAAAAAAATCTCTGCAACAGCCCAGACTAGTAGTGAGTAGTAGGGCAGGGCGACTCGGGAATTTATTCTGGATGTAAAGGTAGTCCGTGTATGGGTGTAAGGAAATGTTATTAGAGTGTAGTTTACCGTTCTCGCTGAGCTCCAACAATCTCTCCTAGGCCAGTTCCAGAGTCAGCCTACCTGTAACATGCCAATGCCTTCATCAGAGAGCGTATCATAATCGTATGCATCACTTACAACAACAAATTCATTACATATTTAAACAGAACAAAACATGTGCATCCATTTACACTAGACAGGATGTCCGGGAGGAAAGGCCAATGTTCAGGTGTATGGCAGGAACGTTCATTCGAAGCAAAACAGTATGCTAAACGAAGGCTCTAAAATAGATACCATAAGATCTATGAAAGATTGTTCATCTTCACTGCTGAGAAACATCAATTCTGAGCAGAACAAGTCTCATAGCTCTTGCAGTTTGCATTTTAAACTCCATGTTGGCTACAAAATATTTTCTTTTTTTGGTTCTTATTAACCCAGCCCCCACCGCACCCCCCCCCCTCCCCCACCCCTACACAATAAAAAAGTGGTGAGAAGGGGAAGATATATGTTTCACAGTATCGGAGATGAAGAAATAGTTTTGCTCCATCATGAATTACGTTAAGAAGTATATCTTTTTATTTACTGATGGTGACTAGTTTCTGACATCCATGTCCATTTCGAAACCATCCTTCAGAGAAAATTACACTAGGCGTGACAATTTTATAGAAACGAGGTACCCATATTTGCAATAGAATTATATTACACTAACATAAGGCATACAAATTTGTCATGGTTGTTTAGTTTTACGAGTTGCCTTGCTAGTTATGTACCGTACCGTGTGCCAGCACAGGCGAAAGCGTTTGTACAAAAATTACCCATGCAGTGACCATCAAAGCGGCATTATGACCCAATCAACAACAGTAAATAGACCACATAGGACGGACATTAGAGAACCAGAATGCAGACACATCAGTGGTTAGCAGGTAAAACTCTAGATGCCGCAGACATCTGTGTGCGTCGAAGATAACATGTTTTGCTGACTGAAGTATACATTATTTTTTCTTTCGTTAACTTAATAAGGACTTAAAACACTGCAGTGTCAAAAACGTTTTTGACTAAAACCACTGATTGGTCTACAGTGGGTCGAATTACACCCAAATGCTTTGAGTTACCTCATGACATCACGCCACCTGCAGAAGACCGTATCATGAGCCACGCTCAGTAGTTATACTGCTATGCATTACACATATTTTATATCAAGTCCCTAAAAAGTTACATCTCTTTACTACAACTCAAAACCAAAAAGTGCGATAGCCCCACCCCAAAAGTAAATTACCTTGCGAATTTACAAGAAGACTGCCCCCTAAGCAGATCATCTCAACAGTAATACGATAGTTTATATTCAGTCCTTTAATGAAGAAGTGTCTTACTTTCGAATAAAACATTGTGTAACAGCTTTTACATACAGTGAGCGAAAATTATATTTGTTTATAATAATTTAAAACCACAACCCGCGATATTGCGTACAAAGAATAAAAGTAGAAACAAACAACCAGAATACAGTAAATATCCCACAGACAAGCCATTTACAAAAGATTTACTTAGGTTTATGTACTATGCTCTATTGGGCAAATATTACTTCTCTTTTTATTGCAAATTAAGTTCATAGCGTAAGTGGTGTGACAGTGCATTTAGTTATTGAAAAGGTAAGCACCGCCGACTGGCGAAAACCAGATGAAATAAGCAAAATGATTTTTTTAAAATAATTTTTAAAGTATATCATAAAAATAAGAAATCCTTTCTTTTTACAGATTACACTTCTTATTATACAATTCAAATTGGATCCCAAGTGCAAACTGGTGCAAGAGCGCATTTACATACTAAAGCGTAATTAGTTTACGATAAAACACACGTTTGCCGAAAACCAGGTAAGGGAGAAAAAAATTGCTTTATTTAAAAATCTTTAAAATACATCATACGAATAACAGATTCTTACTATGTGGATAAACTTCCATGGAAGCGGCGAGTTACCAAGCACAATATTGCACTGCATCGTTTGCATATAGTGAAGTTATTAAAGGCCAACCGAAACTGTTGCGTACATGTCATAAATGATGACACTTATTCACTCTGCAATATCAAAAAATTAATGACCCTACATTGGTACCAAGTACTCTTGCATTGCATCAGACAATGACGCCACGTGTAGGTTACGTTACAGTACCACAGACTATGTTCATTAGTCATACTACTACGTATTGCACTTAAATAAAACAAAGTACCTAACTAAACGAAAATTACCCACGGGAAATCGTCTCAATAGTAGTGCATTAACCCACATACAGTTCTCCAATACTTTAGGTAACAGGTTTTTCCATTACAACTTCAAGACCACAATAATGACACTTAACATTTATTTTTCCAACAAGCAAAATTTCTTACATGCTGCTCATTCAGCAATTAATAGTTTCTCTAATGTGGTTTTGCATTTGAACTGCAACTAGTGGATTGTTTTAAGTCAAAGTTCAGTTAATGTTTTATTGTAGATGACTACAAAGAAACTGTATTCATTCCTAATGTCAGGCGATTTTTGCTTGTCGGCAGTTTACATGGCGACTGATCTACTGCAAGCAGAAGCTATTTTGGTTTTCGTGCGTGTTTGCGCACATTGTGGTTCGCGATGCTGTAGTAGTGAACATATAAACAAAAATTTTAAAAATGAATTCTTATTAGAAGAATGAATGTGGACAACGTCATTAGTGTGTTTAGTAAGTTGTAATTGGAAAACATGGTATCTCAGATATTGGACAGTTGTATGTAAAATAGTGTGTACTGTCGAGAAGATTTTCCGTGGGTAATTTTCGATTCGTTAAGGACTGCATTTTATTTGAATGTAGTACGTAGTTGTATGGCTACTATAGTGTCAACTGCATGTGGCAATAGTACTTCGGTGAATTCTTAGTCACTCGAGATCAGTGTACAACTTTTCTGATATTGTAAAGTTAATAAGTTCCGTCATTTATGCTATGTACACAGCACACCACTCACGTGTCTTTGGGTGACATCCTGCTTTAGTAATTGAGCAGAGCGGACGTGCTGTTTGTTACGTTTCCTCGTGCAGCGTGAGCACGCTCGCCTTGTTTACTGCCTTCGGCCGACACTAACGTGACGCCGTAGCGTTGTAAGAACATAGCTCAACACCGAAAATCAACATTGAAATTAGAGATTAGAAACGATTTTGCTAGACCAAAAGCACACGGTGTGCGGCGCTTTTTAAAGGAAGAGGCTAAGATTCCGGCTGCCGACATCATCGGCAACCACTTTTCGATCGTAATCAACACCGTCCATGTCAAACTTACTAACGACGAAATGTGCGACATAGTTCTTCGAGGTATGAAACAAAGACTCCGCTTCAGCCACGAAAATGTTGGCAAGGTCGAGTTTGACAACGTCGGACTGGGACTGTGGACTATAGGCTTATTCCAACTGTCCTTCCAACTCCCGGCGGCACAGTACAAGAACATGTGTCAGAGAAGTGGATCCAGTTTAAGAGGTATCCAACCCTTAACGGCGTACTTGAGGTGCGAATTGAATTCTTTCGCCACGTACCGTCATTCCTCTAAATAGGAAGATACTGGGCCACAGTTATTTATGACAGCCAGTCAAACTTTTTCCAGATGCAGCAAGGAACGTCACCTACGTACCGATCGCTTGAAACGGCGAGGCCTGAGTCGATGCAATCGTCCAACATGGGCGGCCACATATAGCGTTCAACGAAACCAGGGAACGCATCGGAACACGGCAGTTCCCACTCGCAGGACGAAGAATAACTGATCCTGCAGGAAGCCGTCCATGAGTCTGGCACCACTGCCTCTGACTACATCCCTCCAGAATGGTCGGCGAGGCGGGTGCTGAGACGAACAGTGATCAACAAGATGGTTCCAGTGCAGGCTGCGAAGCCACTCAGTACCTTCCAATCAACTATCTCTACCTTACTGAACATGAGCTGATTTTCTGTATGCTCCATTGGAGCATATAGAACATCTCCGGGAGGGGCACTAGTAACACTCATGGGGGTGTGTCCCCTGGACATTAAAATCCGGGAACAGGCAGACTGGTATTGGGTGAAAAGGGGAAATGTAGAAAGGACAGAGCATCTTGGGAGTGCGGGTGGGGGACAAGTTTGCAATTAAGAGGAGAGGAGAAGAGCTATGGCAAGAGCTCTGGGACACAGAGGAAACATTGAGAAGGACTTACAAACTGCTCCCAAACATCAAAGAACGCCTCCAACTTTCGCATTTCCAACCGAGCAAGGGACTGCTGCACTTCCTCATAGGTCATGGACCGTATCTGGCATATCTGTGCCAATTTCGGGAAAAGGGCTACCCCCTCCTGTGACTGCGGAGCCGAACAGAGTACTCCAGATCACGTGATCCACGAGTGCCCTATCTTCGATGACGTAGCCAGCGATTTAAGAAACCACCTACCGACCAACGACACGTATCAGCTAATCAGAGACCCTACCATATTCGACATAATAAACAGCCTTGCCAGCGAGGTATCAGCAAAAGACCTGCGAGAATATCGAAGGGAAAATACATGAACCACCAAATATGACGTGACTTAAGGTGACCCATCCCATTCCGCTGGGGCGTGGACTGGCCAATCGCCGTGACGGTAGGAATCCGCCACGCTGTGGAAGAGGGGGAGGGAGCGCCAACACCCGAATCTGAGAACTGCCCACAGATAATGACCTAGTAGTTATTTAACCTTTCAAGTAGATAGCAGATAGTAGAAAGAACATCGCAAACAGAACCTGCAGTGATCGTCCAAATGGCCAGCCCGGTGCCAGGGGCATTCCCACTGGGATTAGCTCAGTGGGCACGGCCACATAGTAGGTTTATATATAACAACTGGCACGCCTGTAACGCTGAAGAAAGTAGCCCTTAGATTAGTTAGTTAAGACTAGACAGAAGATCTTACCCATTAAGAAACTAACTCAACATTTGCTGTAGCAAGTAAGCTCACTAACAACTAGAAATAAATGTAAAATGCTGCTAATATTATTAAAAATGTAATGCAGATTTAAGACCCACTAATGTATAAAGTGGTGGGTTATGATGTATGACACAATTGGACAGAATAAAGAATTTAAAAAAAATGATGTCACTGCAGAAGCATTACAAATGGACACACGCACTAATGACATGGTAACAGCAATAGCATTAATGGAGTAAGTCTCGTCTGAGGTGGTGCAGTACACATTGGAAAAAGGTGTGGTCAGTACGTCTCCATGACCCGATGGACTACCAGTCGAGTTTTACTGGACCATCCGTGACATCATGGTGCCCCATTGGATTACAACACTCCGAGAACTGTTGTCGCTCGAAAGCTCAGTATCCCCTAACTTAGCCGAATAACTTTTCCTGATGATATACAAGCGAACATGAGGGCAATCGATCAATGACTGTTGGCCACTTACAACGTTGAAGCCAACTACAAGATCTTCGCCAGGCTTCTGGCAGGCTACATTGAGACATGGTCAATGATCTTCACTGCAGACCAAGGTCGCAGGGGAAGAAGGTGCCAAAATACTAGTGGCCATTGGTCACTGCAGGAACTTAACAGCAACTGTCTCGGCATGCCGCATGAGAGTGCGTCTCGATCGATTTCAATCGGGCCTTCGATGGATCGTATGGTATTAACCCTGGTTCTCATAGACATCCCGCAGCGCCTTCTTGCAGCAGCCAGCTCTCAGAACCAGGTCAACGGACAGACTCAATACGACCCATTAAGAGGTCTCTACGACAAGGTTGCGCTCTTTCTACCTTTATGCAATCACGCTGAAGTCACTCCTCGGGGGTCTCAACCATAGGCTATTTGGCATCACCATGCGGGTCATGATCTACCGTCATAGGGGCATACACCTACGAATTGCTACTGCTGGTTCGTTCCACCGGTGAAGTCTGCAATGTCCTAAACCAGATCGAGCGATATGGACAGGCTGCAGACAATCTTCTGAACATCAGTAAGTCGGTGGCGGTGGATGGCGCAGTCTCTGGCCAGCCGCTGTCGCCCCCTCCCATCAGTTACTGAGCTGAGGTATTTGAGAGTCACGTTTGCGAAAGATGTGCTCGGAACGGCCTCGGAAAACTGTCGACTGTTACTACAGATTGTATGCATGATGGTGCAGCAGAGCGTGCTGCAGGACTTAAACCAGCTATAACGTGAGGAATACCTGAACGTCTCTGTGGCGTCAAAACTCAGTTATGAGGCACAGGTTCTCCCCGTATCGGCAGTGGTAGACTTCAGGAAGCCTTTGGTTATTTCCTATCCATAGGTCTCACATTTAAAGTATGTGATGACACCCTTAACCTCCCTCTACGCGATAGAGGACTGGGACTGATTAACGTATGAGCACAGGCAACTGCCCTTTGAATGACCAATGTGAGGAAATGATTGACCAGTCAACACGCCTCCCTCTAGAGTCGTCTATTGGACGTACTGATGGCCATCTGTCACGTCCTGACGGTGAGGTGCAGGCGCACATCGAAACACAGCTCTCCCATGTATCTACATTCATTTTGGAATTTAGCTATGTCACCTCGGATCTCCCCACAAAGAGGCAGCCAAAGGCAAGTATTTGTTGTGCCCGCAATTCCGCCTAACGTTGAAGGAACCCGGTACCGAACTGTCCCTTGGCTAAGAGGGTGGAAAAGGATATTCCAACACTTTCTGCTAACCACTGGGTACGGATCGTGGTATCACTTCACCAGTAAAAAAATATGCAACGAGATACCGGCTCCTCGCTATCAGACTGAAGGACGAGCACCTTCGCTGACTGTCGCCTCCTGTACGCGGTAAAACATCGCTTCACGTGCGTGTCGTCGGCCTTTCGATGACTGACAAGATCTTAGCTTGTCCCTCTATGTCACACTTGACGCATCTTGATCTCGGCCCCTCCTGTGTCCGGATGACTACTACTTTCCCCGCGCAAAATATTATGTGCTTACGTGGTTCGAGGGAATAACCATAGACTAAATATTAGACGAAGGGGAAAAAGTGGAGCTTGATTACCCGTGGTAGCTGCAAAACGTTCCAACACTCTACAACGCATGTCTATGTATCGTAAGTTCTTTGCAAATTATTTACACAGTTCTTTCTTTAAAGCCCCTTCACAATAACTTTATCCTGAAACTCTCCCATTTGGTCCGTGTTTGCTTAGAAAAACATTGATATGCGAACCGTGACTCCACCTTGATGCAAAACACTTTTTGTTATTTATTTATTCCCCAAACTAGTTTCAGTGACAAATATCGCTATCATCAGTGGGGTCTTTAAATCTAAAACATGCAGGAAATAGCATAGTTATAAAAAACTGTAACGCATTATTAAATTTGTACTGTTTGTTTTTTAACTATTGTTTTATTTATTTACATAGTTGTCGCCTACTTTATAGCACTAAAACCAAACGTAATACAACAGGGTCTACAATGGGTAAGTTTAGGCCTTAGCAGTCAGCAATGTCTTCGTTTCTCAAAATTTCTTCATTCGCTGTAATCTGGTTGCTCCTTCTTCTGCATCTACATCTACTTGGATACTCTACAAATCACATTTAAATGCCTGGCAGAGGGTTCATCGAACCACCTTCACAATTCCCTATTATTCCAATCTCGTATACCGCGCGGAAAGAATGAACTCCTATATCTTTCCGTACGAGCTCTTATTTCCCTTATTTTTTCGTGGTGATGGTTCCTCCCTGTGTAGGTCGGTGTCAACAAAATATTTTCGCATTCGGAGGAGAAAGTTGGTGATTGAAAATTCGTGAGAAGAGTCCGTCGCAACGAAAAACGCCTTCCTTTTAACGATTTCCAGCCCAAATCCTGTATCATTTGTGTGACAATCTCTCTCCCATATTTCACCATAATACAAAACGTGCTGCCTTTCTTTGAACTTTTCGATATACTCCGTTAGTCCTATCTGGTAAGAATCCCACAGCGGGCAACAGTATTCGAAAAGAGGACGGACAAGCACAGTGTAGTCAGTCTCCTTAGTAGATCTGTTATATTTTCCAAGTGTCCTACCAATAAAACGCAGTCTTTGATTCGCCTTCCCCACAACATTTTTTTTGTCTTCCTTAAAATTTAAGTTGTTCGTAACTGTAATACCTAGGTATTTAGTTGAATTTACGACTTTTAGGTTAGACTTATTTATCATGTAACCGAAGTTTAACAAGTTTCTTTTAGCACTCATGTGGATGACCTCACACTTCTCGTTATTCAGGGTCAACTGCGACTTTTCGCAACATTCACATATTTTTTCTAAATCGTTTTGCAGTTTGTTCTTATCTTCTGATGACTTTACTAGTGGATAAACGGCAGCGTTATCTGCAAACAACCGAAGGCGGCTGCTCAGATTGCCCCCCAAATCGTTTGTATAGGATAAGGAACAGCGAAGAGCCTATAACATTACCTTGCCGAACGCCAGAAATCATTTCTGTTTTACACGCTGACTTTCCGTCAATTACTACAATCTGTGACCTCTCTGACAGCAAATCACAAAACCAATCACATAACTGAGACTATATTCCATAAGCACGCAAATTCAATACGAGCCGCTTGTGTGGTACAGTGTCATAACCTTCCGGAAATCCAGAAATACGGACTCGATCTGAAATCCCTTGTCAATAGCACTCAACACTTCATGTGAATAAAGAGCTAGTTGTGTTTCACAGGAACGATGTTTTCTAAGCCCATGTTGACTGTATGTCAACAGACAGTTTTCTTCGAGGTAATTCATAATGTTGGAACACAATATATGGTCTAAAATCCTGCTACATATCGATGTTAACGATATGGGTCTGTAATTTAGTGGATTACTCATACTACCTTTCTTGAGTATTGGTGTGACCTGTGCAACTTTCAAGTTTTTGGGTACGGATCTTTCGTCGAGCGAACGGTTGTATATGATAGTTAAGTTGGAGCTAATGCATCAGCATACTCCGAAAAGAACCTAATTGGTACACAGTCTGGACCAGAAGACTTGCTTTTATTAAGTGATTGGAGTTGCTTCAATACTCCGAGGATATTTACTTCTATGTTACTCATGTTGGCAGCTGTTATTGATTCGAATTCTGGAATATTTACTTCTTTTGTGAAGGCATTTCGGAAGACCGTGTTTAGTAACTATGCTTTGGCAGCACTGTCTTCGATACTATCTCCATTGCTATCGCGCAAAGAAGGCATTGATGTTCTTGTTACTAACATACTTCACATATGACCAGAATCTCTTTGGATTTTCTGCCAGGTTTCGAGACACCGTTTCATTGTGGAAACTGTTACAGGCATCTCGCATTGAAGTCCGCTCTAAATTTCGAGCTTCTGTAAAAGATGGCCAATCTTGGGGATTTTGCGTCTGTTTAAATTTGGCATGTTTATTTCGTTGTTTCTGCAACAGTATTCTAACTCGTTTTGTGTACCGAGGAGGATCAGCTCCATCGTTTGTTAATTTATTTGGTATAAATCTTTGAATTGCTGCTGATACTACTACTTTGAATGTAAGCCACATCGGTCTACATTTACATTATTAATTTGGAATAGGTGTATATTTTTCGCTTATTTTTCGGGGGTTTTAGGATTACAATATTCAATCTCGCTACGACAACCCTGTGTTCACTAATCCCTGAATCAGGTTTGATGCTCGTTATTAACTCAGGGTTATTTGGTGTTAAGAGGTCAAGTGTGTTTTCACAACCGTTTACTATTCCCGTGGGCTCATGAACTAACTTCTCGAAATAATTTTCAGAGAATGCGTTTAATATTATTTCGGATGATATTTTATGCGTACCCCCGGAATTAAACATTTATTTCCGCCAACATATCGAGAGTAAATTAAAGTCAGCACAACTATTATCGTATGAGTCGGGTACGTGTTTGAAATCAAACTCAAGTTTTCTTTGAACCTTTCAGCAACTGTATCATCTGAACTGGGAGGTCGGCAAAAGGATCCAATTATTATTTTATTCCGGTTGCCGACAATTACCTCTGCCCATACTAACTCACAGAAGTATCTACTTCAATTTCGCGACAAGTTAAGCTATTTCTAACAGCAACAAACACGCCACCGCCAACCGTAGTTAGCCTATCATTTCGGAACACCGTTATGTTCTTCGAAAAAATTCCGGCTGAACTTATATCCGGCTTTAGCCAGCTTTCAGTGCCTAAAACGATTTGAGCATCAGTGTTTCCTATTAGTGTTTGGAGCTCCGGTACTTTCCCGACACAGCTACGACAATTTACAACTGTTATAGCAATGGTTCCTTTATCTACGTTCTTTGTGTGTTCAGCTTGCTTCCTTTGTGACTGAAGCCCTTCTTTCGTTTTCCCGAGACGCTCTACGTACAAAACCACCCAGTCGACGTCACACAGCCCCTGCTACCCGTGTAGCCGCCTCCTGCGTATAGCGGACACCTGAACTATTCAGCGAAACTCGAAACCCAACCATCCTTTGGCGGAAGTCGAGGAATCTACAGCCTATACGGTAGTAGAAGCGTCTGAGCCTCTGATTCAGACCTTCCACCCGACTCTGTACTAGAGGTCCGCAATCGGTCCTGTCGAGTATGATGCAAATGGTCAGCTGTGCTTTAATCTTGCAAGCAAGACTGGCAGCCTTTACCACTTCTGTTAGCCTCTCGAAACCGGAGAGAATCTCTTCTGACCCAAAGTGACACACATCATTGGTACCAACTTGAGCCACCACCTGCAGATGGCTGCACCCAGTGCTCTTCATGGCATCCGGGAGAACCCTTTCCACATCTGGAATGACTTCACCAGGTGTGCACACGGAGTGCACATTGGTTTGCTTACCCTTTTTGTCGGCCAAGTCCCTAAGGTGCCCTATAACGCGCCTAACGGAGCTTCCAACTACCAACAATTCCACCCTCTGCGATTGCCCGGATCTTGCAGGCTGAGTGGTTTTTTCTGAAACAGGACAGGCGACAGCATCTGGCTCAGCGACAGTGTCAGCCCCAGACAGCACCTGGAATTTGTCTGTCAGACACACTGAGGAGGCCTTACATGTGGCCGCCTGGGAAGTCTTTCGCCGCCTGCTTCTCCCTAGGGCGACCTCCCACCCCACCACAGGTGAGGGGTCAGCTTCAGTGCCAGCAGTAACCGTGTTGGCCACCGGTGAGGACCGACTGGAGGACTCTGACGTGCTGGATGTCCGTTGGATCCCCACGGCCGGCCCACAACAGTGGTGCCCATCCACTGCAGCCTCAAGCCGTGTAACCGAAGCCATCACAGCCTGAAGCTCAGAGCGAAGTGTCACCAACTCGGCTCGCATCCGCACACAACAATCGCATTCCCTGTCTATACTAAAAGCCGTGGAAAAATAAACTATGCAGATAAATGGTCTATCAACTCGCTCTACGGAAATCTACTGTAGAGCCTAAGGGAAACGCACGAACTGTGTCTAGTAATACGCAGGTATTTAAAAACCTAACTACTGAAGCACTCAGGTGAAACTAAATAATTTGCCCCTGATAAGGAACTTGCAGTATGTCATAAAATCAGTTTACTTCCTGACGCAAACGGAAACGCGTGACCTGTGGCTATTAGATTTAAAATTTACACGCAGAAACTCAAGAAACTAAATTATTAAAGCACACAGATATAATAAAATTCGCTCCTGGTTAGGAACTCGTAAATGTCACAAAAGCGGTTTGCTTATATGCTGCTGCGTCTGTCGCGGTCGGCTACTACTACTGCCTGACTGTCATCTGGTTGCTCCTTCTTATACAAATATGACACATTTCTTCCATTCTTGTAGTTTGATTGTCAGCCGTGTGTATTTGTTCTTCAGAAGCAGTTTCTCTCCTCTCTCTTTAATTTGGGGTGTTGTGATGTTCAATTCATTCAAATAACTTTTTATTTCCTTAAACCAGATGTTTTTTTGGCTTTACTGTTCCAGAAGTAGTCAAACGATTGCTCCAGGATTCTACTATGTGGTAGGCGAGATATGTGGCCGAAACATGCAATCTCTCTTTTCCGCACTGTATCAATAATGGATTCATTTTCTTTATACACTACAGAATTGGGCCAAAGTCTCCACCGCCCATTAACTTGATTTTTTACTGATAATTGTTAGGAGTATTCTTCTATCAACTTTCTGCAATTTGTCAGTTCTTGCTTGAGTATTTAATCTGAATAGTGTTTCACTTGCACATGTTGCTTCCGGTTTAAAGACGGAGGAGTGAGTAATGTCGAAATATAGCATTTATGGAAAGACATCGTTTTCTGTAGTTTGGCCATGTGGTTCTCTGCGCTCGCTGTAGTTTTAATGTTCTACTATCTGTTGATGCTCTTTTATTAGGATTCCAGGAAATAATCTCACCAAGATATTTAAGTTTTTTACTAATTTCATTTTTTGATCACTATGAAGTGTGATATAGGATGTTTGAACTGGGAAGCTGGGCATCATTTCTGTTTCCTGAAACGAAATTTGCAATCCAACCTTTGCCTAGTTATCCTATCTGAACCTTTGCTTCATAAATATTGTTTGCCAACAGCCCCAAATCATCTGGTAATGCAAGGCAGTTATGTCGAATCTTTCTTCCAATCTTAACAGACGGTGGGCACATCTTGTTCCATTCACGCGTTATTATCTGTAGCACACAACTGAACAATAATGGAGACAATCCATCGCTTTGTCCAATTCTAGTATGAATCTAAGAAGGTTGAGAGAATTCATTTCTGAACCTTACTCTAGCTTTGGTATTTCGATGGGTGACTGCAACGAGGTTGACAAGTTTCTGATGTACACCAAATTCTTTAACCATTGACAGTAGATTCACGTTGGATACTATCAATGGCTTTTTTTTAAATCGCCATAGCTGACAACTGGCTTCTTGACCCTTTGATGTTTCTTTATCCTTTTGAGACTAATAATTTGATCTGGAGAGTTTCGTCCTGGCCGAAAGCCTCCTTGATATTCGCCTAGTTCACCATCAAGCTGGTTATGAATTCTGAATTGCAGAACCTTGGAAAACATTTTATAAGTAATATCCAGGAGGGATATACACCCCCCCCCCCCCCTCCACCACCCAATAATTATGTTGGATCCGATCTATCTGTTTTTGTGTAGTGGATGGATTATTGCAACGTTCCATTCCTCTGGTAACTTCTCAGTGTTCCAAATGTCAGTAAGATGTTTGTGTAAGTTCAGAATAGTTTGTACATTTGCATGTTTCAAAATTTCTGTCACTAGTTGGTTCTCACCTGCTGCTTTATAATTCCGAAGCGAGTTAATCGCTGCTTGTAATTCCTTTGGATGTGGGTGTATAACTCTTTCTAAATGCGTTTTGTTTCTTGGATAGGGATGAAATTCCAAATGATGTTCAGGTTCCGCGCTTGTGGCGATTGAAAGCATCCTTATGAAATAGCCTTTTGACCCTCCTAATTTCCTTGGCGGTTGATCGTCTAGCATTTATTAATTCCTCCATTGAGCTTTCAGTTCCCTTTCGTTGGCTATTTAACCAGGCCTTACATCTATGTTGACTCGCTAGATCAAATTCCTCATTCTACCAAGCATTTTCTTGCATTTACATACAGGAGCTGCTTCTTCAGCCAAGGCTTTTACTCGATTGACAGTGGCTTCTAGATTGTCACTTGAAGGTATTCTTGAGCATAATATTTCTGTTACTATTAATAATGTAGCTGGGTCATATGCTCCCTCTGTATCTAACTTCTGAGGTTTTCTTTTTCTTTTAGGTGTCAGTTTGATTTTAATTTTTGAAATGTAGTAGTCTGAATCAACATCGACGCCACGCACCACTTTAACATTAGAGATTTCCTTATGGAGTTTCTGATACATGGCCACATGATCTATCTCGCACTCCCCTAGCTTGACGTTAGTGCATTTCCATGTCATTAACTTATATGGTCTTCTCTTACACCATGTCTTCAAAACCAATCCATTTGTAGTACAAAATTCATTAAGCCGTTCCCTGCCCTTCTTTGTAAGTTTATGCTCTGGCCATCACCACACAGCACCTCGCATTACAGTCTCCAAGTAGAATTTTAATGTTAGTATCTGGTAGGGTTCATACTAGTTGATCAAGTTCATCCCCCAATTTTTCCGTTCCATCCTTGTAAGTTCCATTTTTAATATTAGTTGGAGCATGAATATTTATCAGTTTGTGTATCTTTTCCAACTTAATTGTTAATAAGGCCATTCTTGAGGAACTGGATGAAAAATCCTCAATCGTGTCCAATATTCTATTATGTACCAAGATTGTTTACTGTAGAAATTTTCATACTATCTTATTTATCGCACGTTATATCATGGTTTTGAGAATCGTTGTCGCTGTTTGCAGAATATTTCCTGTGCTTTTTCTGTTGCCGTTTTTCTCGGCATACATCATGTCGTATGCAGCTGTGAGCACCTGTTAATAAATTAACACGAAAACGTGAACTTACGTATGTCAGCATTATACAGTTGGGATTATCGAAGTGTTGTGGTTACAGTTTTGGTCTGTACTAGGCTGTTACTTAGTTTGTAATGTACTGTCGTCAGTTAGACTGTTTGCAGCTAATTTTATACAAAGAAAACAAAACTTTCCCACTTCGTTTTGATTCAAAACATTACGCCTTCTTGGTTTTTGCGTCTGTCGGCAGAACGTAACGCATGTTGCGCGAAGACTACGAAAATTGTAGCTCGAGTTTTGACGACTTCTGTTCCTGATTTATGTCACTGCGTTGGTTGGTTTAAAAGAGGGGGAAGGGACCAAACTGTTGGGTCATCGGTCCCTAGTTCCCAATAAAACAATGCCACAAGGGTGAGAATAGAACAAGCAAAACTGACAACATAAAACGGAGAGAAAGGACAAACCACAAGAACGACGGAATAGCAACAAACACCTAAACGGACAAAAGGGGAGAAGAAAACCACAGAAACGCTATAAACAAGTGTAAGAGATTAAAACTGCAAAACAGATTACCTTGGGTGGTTGACCATGAGAATAAAAAGGAGAAGCCAGCCACTCTGCAACATATTAAAACCTCCACCCTAAAAGCACTAGGGTGGAGAACACAGGGGAACAAAGCACATGCGCTAAAATTTAGATCAAATGATAAAAGACACCCTCACCAATAAATGGTAAAACTAAATCAGCCGATGAGGCGTTGTCAGATAAAATTAACGGCAACGAGTCCGGTAAATGAAGATTTCGTCGCAGGGCAGTCGAAGTAGGACAGTACACCAGAATATGAGCCACTGTCAGCCGGGTTCCACATCGACACTTAGGCGGGTCTTCACGGCGCAGGAGCTAGCCATGGCTTGCCCAAGTGTGGCCAATGCGGAGCTGGGAGAGAACCACAGAGTCCTTGCGAGGGGACCAAGTGGAGGACTGCCACATATTCGTGGTCTTCTTAATGGCACCCAGTTTGTTGTGCGTACTGAGACTATGCCATTCTGTCTCCCAAAGCTGAAAAAATGGGGACGTAAAAACGAACTCAGGTCAGTTATTGGAATGCCGATCTCCATAAGCGGTCTCCGTGTAGCCTGTTTGGCCAGCCTGTCAGCAAGTTTGTTGCCTGGGATTCCGACGTGTCCTGGGGTCTACACAAACACCTCTGAACGACCGCACCGTTCCTGGTTGTAGATGGACTCGTGGATTGTCGCTAACAAAGGATGACGAGGGTAGCACTGGTTGATAGCTTGTAGGCTGCTCAAGGAGTCAGTACTTAGGAGAAACGACTCCCCAGGGCATGAACGGATGTGCTCAAGAGCACGAGATATAGCCATCAGCTAAGCAGTGGAAACACTGCAGCCATCGTGCAAGGAATGCCGTTCAATATGTCCTCCATGGACATACGCGAAGCCAATGTGACCCTCAGCCAACGAGTCGTCGATGTAAACCATTTCATGGCCTCGGTACATATCAAGAATCGACAGGAAGTAACAGCGGTGAGCTGCGGGGTGAACTTAGTCCTGTGGGCGATGTGGAAGATCCAGGCAAAGCCGCGGCCTAGGTGTACACCACAGAGGTGTATGTGAATGGAACTCGAGTATAGGTGGTAAAGGCAAGGACTCCAGTTCAGATAGAAGGGATCGGATGCAAACTGCAGTTGTAAACCCTGACCTGGGCCACTGATGGGGGAGATGAACTGCTGTGGGTGGGAAAAAGTGACGGTAATTCGGATGCGCAGTAGAAGTATGAACGTGTGCAACGTAATTGGTGAGCAGTTCTGCACACCTTATCTTCAATGGAGATACTCCGCCCTCGACCAGGACGCTGCTCACTGGACTCGTCTTAAAAGCTCCTGTCGTTAGTCGAACGCCACAGTGGTGCACTGGGTCGAGTAAATGCAACGCTGAGGGCGCCGCCGAACCATAAACCAGACTCCCATAGTCAAGGAAGTACTGGACAAGGGCTCTGTACAGCTGCAGCAGCGTAGAGCGATGTGCACCCCAGTTGGTGTTGCTCAGGCATTGAGGTGCTGCCAGCACTCCCGCTTAAGCTGACGAAGGTGAAAAAGTCAAGTCCACTGGGCGTCAAAAACCAGTCCTAGAAATCGATATGTCTCCACTACAGTGAGGGGATCGTCAGTAAGGTAAAGTTCTGGTTTCGGATGAACGGTACGACGTCGACAGAAGCACACGACTTTGCGGCCGAAAACTAGAAGCCGTGGGCTAGAGCCCGTGACAGCGCCTTGTGGATGGCTCCCTGTAGGCGTCACTCAGCAACACCAGTACTGCTGGAGCAGTACGAAATGCAGAATTCGTGTGCCCACATAGAGGGTGAGAAGGACGGCCCTACAGCTGCTGCTAGACCGTTAACGGACACTAAAAATCGAGACACACTCAATACAGAGCCCTGCAGGACACTATTCTGCTGGATATGGCGGGGGGGGTGGGGTGTGGGGGGGGGGGCAGCTATGGGAGGCCCAAATGTGGACACAGAAACTACGAAGCGAAAAGAAATTCTGGATGAAAATAGGGAGCAGGCCCACTTATACAATGTGACAAGAATATGATGTCGCCAGGTGGTATCATACGCTTTTCGTAAATAAAAAAAGATGGCAACAAAGTGCTGGCATTTGGGAAAGGCTTTTCGGATGGCAGCCTCAAGAGTGACCCAGGCAGAAACGGCTCTGCCGTGGAGCCAGCAGGCCACGTGACTCCAGGACCCTACCCAACCGCCGACAGACCATATGTTTCAACAACTTATAGAGAACGTTGGTGAGGCTGCTGGGACGATATCTATCCACATCAGTCGAGTTTTTGCCGGATCTGAGCACTGGTATGATGGTGCTCTCCTGCCAGTACGATGGAAAAACGTCATTGCTCTAGATTCAGTTGAAGATCGCGAGGAGATGTCGCTTGTAGTCAGACGATAGATGTTTGATTATCTGATTGTGGATGTGATCTGGCCCAGGAGCTGTGTTGGGGCAATGTGCAAGGGCACTGAGGAGCTCCCACGCTTATAAATGGGGAGTTAGAGGGTTCACTGTGGCGTGTAGTGAACGAGAGGACTTTCCCTTGTAAGATGGCAAGAACTATGCCCCTTACATGAAGTCATTAAAGATCAACTAACTGACGTTGAGCGAACAGTAAGGCTGAACAAATATGACTGACAAGGCACAATGCATCTTGTAGAGGGTATAGTATAGACGTATTGGAATAATTAATGTTGGGTGATGGTTTTAAAGTAATTCACATGACAGGAAAAAACTTTGTGGAACCGTGCCGATTTACTGGAGGCCAGTTTATCCCAGGGAAGTATACAGAGTTGACCGTGGCTGGCTGGGGAGCGGTGAAGGGAAGCGACAATAGGCAGCTTAGGGAGGCTCAAGCTCTGAGAAAGTGGTAAGGAGGCGTGGCCTCCAACTGCCTTAAGATGAGTGACAGTGAGTGGATGGTTGACCCCATGCTGGTGTACCGGGAAGCAAACGGAGAACTTGTACGCCTGTTGATAAATGTCCGTCGTTCGATTTTCAGTGAAACATGCGAGTAAGCCATGCAAAGCCACAGTGGAGCGGTCAACAGAGGCCAAAATATGCGTGTTCTTGGCTATAGCAACTTCACGCTGAATTCAAGGTCCGCAAAGTCTGAAGTAAATCAGGTGAAGAGCGACAGAATGAAATACGCCGGCCTCCAATGGGAACGTAGGACCAAGGAATTTGAAGTACTCTCCTGGGAGTCAGAATTCCGGAAAACTTTGTGTTTTGTGCAGACACTAACCTTGATGGGTGGCCTGGGAGAAGCTAAATAGCAGAAGTTAAGAGGAAGGGAAATTTTGTTCACTTTCCAGAGCAGGCATTGACCAGCACTGGGAAGCGATGCATAATTAACATGACTTGCACTGCCATTGGTGTAAGTGAGTTTGCTGGAGGGGCAACCGAGGCGAAGAGCAGACTAGGAGATATCCCCGTAGAGGTCGTCCATTCCCAGATTGCCTAGAGTGCAGACATAGCGTTCTTTACTCAGCTTGACTGAGAGAGAGTGAGCATCTCTGCAGTTTAGGACTTAGCAAACAGAACGCTTGAGCTTGGAGATAGAAAGTTTTCGTTCAGCTATGTAATGAGCAAGATAGATAGAAGTGAGTAGACAAGTGCAGCCTTGCAGCACCACGAGGTAGGCTGACGTCCGCACAACAACGTTGCCCCGCCACACTGAATTGAGTGATATTGCGACCAGTCCGGCCGTTGATTAATTTGTTGGAATCACGTCGGCAAAGTTTCCACAAAGGTTTCATGGGCGATGTATTATAGAATTCTTTTCACACTTCGCATTACACCTGTCAGTCGATAGGAATTACTTTTGATTCATCGCACTATACTCCACGCAAACGCAATTTATTACCACTGACTGATAGGAGAACCATGTAATGTGATGATTGAAGGTCATGAGTTAAAATAAATCTGTGCTAATCGACTGCATCTGTTTTCAATCAAGTTGTTCAAATCCCAAGTCACTTTCTTAATTAATTTTATGTTCAACATTTGCATCTGGTGTTCAATAGGTGAATATACAATCAATGTGCATCCCTTTTTAATTAAAAGGGATCAATTCTGAATCAATTAATGTCAACATTGCCACCGCAGTTCAATCAGGAGTTACAGAACCTTATTACTTTCTTTGCATTATCCGACATTGCGGCAGTTTTGCACTCTGTGTTGACCTGTTAGTCAATTACCTGGGGTGAACACACACCATAACCAGATAAGTGATGGGTGGGGTGTTATACCCTTCCATCCGCCATTTGAGAGTACAAAAGGCTGGGGGTAATTCTACGACACAGAGGCGCGAGCACAGTGCTGAGCAAAGAGCTCATAAAAGTGCTCGTCAATCTCGTTTGCATTGGTAGACAACATGCCATTTATGTTAACACCAAGAAAACCTCTTCGGCTCTGCTACCCAAAAACTCGTTTGATCTTTGCCCAAACTTGGGAAGGAGACGTAGGTAACCCAATAGTCGAGACGTATCTCCCCCAACACTGTTTCCGTCCTTTGATAAGCTGGCGAACACGGGCAGGGAGCCGTTTAAACACTAGGAGGTGCTCCAGGGAAGGGTGCCACTTATGCCGCTGTAGAGCTCACCGACGCTCCTAATTTGCCTCAGCGACTTCCGGTGACCACCAAGGGACTGTCTTTCGCTGGGGTACCCTAAAGAACGAGGGATCGTGTTTTCCGCCGCAGAAACGATCGTTGTAGTTGCCTGCTCAACCACCACATCGATAGCACCACGTGAGGGAGATTCAACAGTGATATAATAAGTGAAGGCTTCCCAGCCTGCCTTGTTTGAAGCCCATATGGGCAGGCGCTCATGGGCCTAACGCCGGGGCAGTGACAGGAAGATGGGGAAGTGGTCACTACTACATAGGTAGTTATGTGGTCTCCAGTGGGTAGATGGGATAAGGCCAGGACTGCAGACCGAGAGATCAATGGCAGAATATGTGCCATGTGCCACACTGAATTGTGTGGGGCCACCTGTATTTACAAGGCAGAGGTCTAGTAGTCAGTAAATTTTGGACATCTCTGCCTTGGACAGTAAGCACCGTGCCACCACAAAAGGGGGGTTATGAGTGTTAAAATCTATTAAAGTAGAAAAGCCAATGTGTTCAGAGGTACTGAACAATCTGGAGGAAGACAAACGTTGCAGACAGTTATTTCCTGCATTGTCCTTATCCTGACAGCCACAGCTTCAAGAGTGGTTTGAAGCGATATTCACTGCATACTGAGTTCAGGACATAGACACAAACTCCATCTGACATTCTGTAATAGTCACTACAGTTCTTGTGATAGACCCTGTAGCCATAGAGGGCATGTGTCTGCATTTACAGGAGACAGGTTTCCTGAAGGGCAACGCAGAAAGCAGGTGTATAGATGAAGAGTTGCTGTAACACAGCCAAATGTTGGAAAAAACTGCCAGGGCCACCAGAGTATCCTGTTTCTTAGCAAACTACTTCTTAGTTTGTTTGCTCTCTCGCTTATCTTTAGGGGCTTGCTAGGAAGATTTCTCCAAAGCAGCTTCAGGCACGGAGGAAGACCATGAAGCTCTTCATCCAGCAGCCTTTGGCTTCTTTAGCCACTGGCGAGTGTCTGCCGTGGCATTGGGGGAGACGTTGGGAGGAGGACCCCATGGGACCCCTTCTGCACAAGAAGATCCACAGGAGGCTGTTGCTTCTCTAGGCCTTGCTCCCAAAGTAGGTGCTTTAGGAGCAATGGAAGATTTGCCCCCCTACCACCAAGGGGGCAGATGTATTCTCGTGGCCCAGAGGGCCTATTGTTCATGGAACAGAGTGAGGAACCACTGGCACTTGGAACGGCGATGGTGACATAGCTGTAGCGTATGTCAATGAAACATTACATCCCATTCGGTTGACAAATTTATGTTTAGCCTCTGTGTAAGTCAACAGGTCCAGTGTCTTGTATTCCATGATTTTTTGCTCCTTTTGGAGCACTGTGTAGTCTGGTGAGCAAGAGGAGTGGTGCTCTCCACAGTTAATGCAAGTGAGAGAGAGCGCACATGGAACATCAGGTTGCAGTGGACGTCCACAGTCTCGACATGCAGCGCTGGAAGTGCAGTGGGAAAACATGTGCCCGAACTTCCAGCACTTTAAGCACCACATAGGGGGAAGGACGTATGCTTTAGCGTCACAGCGGTAAACCATCAACTTGACCTTTACAGGCAATGATTTAGCCTTAAAGGCCAAGATGAAGGCACTGATAGCAACCTTGTAGCCCCACATTCATGATGTAGCGAGGGAGGCAAATGATTTAACGTCACACCTGTCAGCATTGTATTCGATGTTACCCTTTTTACAGGCTGCTGGTGCCGAACAGTCACCAGCAAGAGATGACTTAATCCGATTCATTGCCGGTCATCTGCCCTGATGTCGCCCACTACGATCAGGGGCTCTGCCCATTGGAGCCACTCAGACACAGTAAAGTCCAGCTGGCATGATGGCCATTGCGGGGAGTCCTGATGCCCCAGGAAGACAGGTATCTACTCCTTGGCATACGTGGGGAGTTTACACATCAAGCATCAGCAGTATGATGCCCGTGTTGTCAGGGTGTTACGACGAAATGGTACATGAGGGCCCGACCACAACGGATTGGCTAACGTGCTGGATATTGGGCGCAGAGAAATCCAGTATTGTCATGGGGCGAAAGAGTACAGGAGACAACGGAAGAAGATGGCCTACAACAGAAACTGTCCTCACCCAAATAGTTAAATCGCAGGTGGAGATAAAGCCATGACAAGAGATTCAGGAGATCGAATCTAAGGGCACAACGTAGGGCGTTCTTCCCCATATGGCCCGCAATTCTGTAGAATTTTGAAAGTGGCATGTCAAACCTTAGGATGGGACCTGAACTCATAGGGCCGAGAAGTGTGAGACTCCTTTAAGTTGCCTCTTACGACAGGCAGGGGGAGGGGCAGGTTGGTCCTTTCACGTGTATGTGCTTTATTCTGTGTCCTGGGTCAATTCTCTCAGAACGGTAAAAAGTGTGTTGTTGCAAAATGTAGTGTTTTCATTTATTACGTTTCTGCCGTCCAACTACATGTCTATAGTAATTTTCTTCTTTGTCAGTCGTCGGTGCAAATTGTTGCTGTGTTTCAGGATGTGTAGATACCTTTCGATATTAGTACAGTTACGTTGCTTGTTCATCAGGTGTTCCGCGAAAGTTGAATGCGTGCTGTCACTCTTTAGAGTCCTCATACGCTCTGTGTACCTCAATCGGCAATTTATGCTTGTTTGTCCTATGTATTGGGCCTCACAGGACTAACACGTGAGTTGGCATATCCCAACATTGCTGTATGGTCTCTTTACTATTGATGAATCGGCCATGGTGCACCACTGATGGTCACTGCAGTGGGAATTTTTGTGCAAAAGCTCTCACCTATATTGTCAAACGGTACGATATATAACCAGTTAGGCAACTCATGAAACTGAACAACCATGACAAATTTGTATACCTTAAATATACAGGGTGAGTCACTAACTGTTGCCACCGAGGATAACTCAGAAAGTATAATAGCAGCTGAAAACTTTGTGGAAAAAAAATTGCATGGGACACCAGGGCCCATAATTTGACGTCAATTTTTTGTTGCTAGGTGGGGTCGCTTCAGATATATGAAGGTCAAATTCGTTTTTTAAGTGGAATGTTATAGTTTGGTACTTATTTTCTGATAGCGGCTATCGAGATGAATCCAATGATGCGTAACAGTAAGGTCTTTGAACGTCAACGAAGGTCACAAAGGTGTTATAAATGTCCATATACACAAGGTGTTCGGACTGATGACCACTGATATCAATGCAGAGTACTGTAATCTTATCATCATGGATTGAGTGACATTCCTTATCACATCGTAACATATCGAAACACATGCTCTGACAGTTCTCTCTTGCATATCTTCAGGTGTAGTTGGAACGTCCTTATAAACATTGTCTTTCACGAATCCCTACAAGAAAAAAATCCAGAGGGGTCAAGTCTAGCGAACGGGCCGGCCACGATATATCTCCTCCACGTCCAATCCAACGATTTGTGAACTGTCTCGGCGACTCATTTCTAGCCATCAGCGAAAAATGTGCCGGACACCCATCGTGTTGATACCACACTCTGTTCCTTGTTCCTAAAGGTATTTCTTCCAACAAGAGACCTAATGTTTCTTGCATGAATGTGGTGTACTTCCTATCATGAAGATTTCCTTCTATGAAACAGGGGCATATAATTCTATCCTCTAGAATCCCAGTTGCCCAATAATGCATGTTACACAAATTAACATTTCCATGGTTCGTGAATGTAGCCTCGTCAGTAAATAAAATCAAATTAATAAATGTGTCATCCCTCTGAATCTGGAGTTGAGCCCAGCGGCAGAATTCAATGCTACGCATGCAATCCATACCAGTTAATTCTTGGTGGAAACTGTTATGGTAAGGATGATATTTATGGCGATTAATTCTTGGTGGAGACTTATGATTACATTTATGGTGATACAGAGACCACGAACACCTCCACTCTGGCTCATGCCAGACTCCCTTGCGATCTGACGGGAACTAACACAAGGATCTCGAACGACAGTAGCAGGAGTACCAATTTCCGTTTTCTCGTTAGTAACTTTCCTTTGCCGGATATGTTTCCGAGGTGTAAAGATCCAATTGTTCTCAATTTATCGTACACATATTTAAATGTACGACTTTTAGGGCGAGTACGTTGGGGATATCTTTCAGCGTATCCGTCTCTTGCTCTCAGTGAATTTATTTGGCATTCTCTGTAAACGAGAATTATATCGACTTGTTCTTCGAAGGAATATATCAGTCACATTCGGTTGATTCGACGATGCTATTCTTACCGTTCCTAGTAGTGTTGTATTGCGAAACCGTCGAATAGTGTTTACATGCCAATGGCACGTTAGATGGATACGCCGTATTCGGCGAGTATTAACTATTTGTACGATATATAAGAGAGAATTATTAGAGCGTGTGCTTCTATAAGTGCCGAAGTGATAACGAAAACCACTGAATAAGAAGATTGCAGCACTGCATTGATACCAATGGTCATCACTTCGAACAGCTTCTGTAAATGGACGTTCATGCCACCTTTTAGACCGTCGTTGACCTTCAGAGAGCTTACTGTTACACATCATTGGATTCGTCTCGATAGTCGCTATCAGAAAATAAGTAATCAACTATAGCATTCCATTTAAAAAGGGCAAACTTGTCCTTATCTCTGACGCGATCCCATCTAGCAACAAAAAGCTATCATCGTATTATGTCCCCCTTTGTCCCATGCAACATATGTTCCACAAATGTTTCAGCTACTATGATACTTTCAGAGTTATTCTATGTGGCAGTAGTTAGTGACTCACCAGGTATATTGCTGTAATGTAACAATTGTGCAAATTTGCGAACTTACGCGCCTTGTTTGTGTAAAATTGTCCTGCCAACTGTGATTTTCCTTGTAGAATAATTTTAAGATAGACAAGGGTGTCTGAATCAAGTCGCCATCAAGAAAGAAATAAGTTATTTTTTAATGCAACTTATGACAGAGCTACAACTATTCACTTCAATTTTCAACTGCAGTATGTTGTAAGTTCGTGAGTAAGATGAACTATTGCTCATCGAGCTTAAGGGTATGCATTTTAGAGCACATGTTTACTAGCCTGTTTTTTCCAGTCATCTTTCCTGTCATATACGTGAATAGTGTCAGTATCTCCTGGTACATCGTAAATGGTCGAGACTATGAAAATGGTGGAACGCTCAATCCAGTGTCGCGCCTTGTCGGGTGTTTCATGCAGACTCATGATACCACCACGGGAACACCTACTAGGGAACACGTATTGGGGAACTTATTTATAATGGGCCTCATTTTCTGAGTATCATCACAGTCATTGTAAATGCCCAACTTGAGCATTTTGTATCCCAGATCTACAAGAACTGGGCTGTCAGGAAGTTCGGGGTATCAGAGAGGCCGATTTGCTCACAAAATCAGCCGTTCGATGTAGGATGACGTGTGCGTTTTGTTTGCATTTGTATGTGTATGTGTGTTTGGCTGTCCAGTCGTTGCCAGTTGGAGGGCTGTATCAACTCAGCGTGCAACGCCAGAGTTTCTGAAATACAAGGACTCGCCGACATTGCATTGTTTTTTCAAAATTTCCATAGGTTTTTAAGAATCCCCAAGGATCACCAGTTACGAAAACTGAAGAGGATGCTTATAATTTTGTCTTCAGTGAAATAAATACAGTAGGGAAACACCAAAGCAAAAGACGGATAGAATATCTAGCGAAATAGTTTATGCAGTTTGAACGACGACTACACCGAGCAGTGAAGAATAAGACCAGAAACGATGTTATTAAAAGGTTACACCACAATGACATTGTATATGGTACTGTAGTGACGTAAATGACAGATTTCTTTTCAGAAGAAACACTCGAACATACAGGCAGCTGAAACTAGGTACTTGGAGGAAACTCTGTTAAACAGACACAGCAGTATAGACGAAGGTTGGAAACCCATTTGGAGCGAATGGAGGGTAAGGTATCTAAGCAAGTAATGCACTGTCATCCGATAGGAGACAGAAATGTAGGCTGAGCACATTGAATGCGAACCGCAATATGAAGGGGAAACAGCCTGTCTTCTAACATCTGAAATACGAAAGGAAGTGAACAGTGAGGAGAAGTAAAGCAGAGCATTCAAACAAGTGGATGACATCATCAACAAAAAAAGCAACCACATTTCTGTGCGTAATTTTACAGAGGCATTGTCTAATTTCCTAACTGTAAGACAATCATATACACAGGTTTTTGTGCCGTCTCTATGATCGAAGATATAAGTAAATTAATCGGAAGGATTTTATGTTTAATTATTTGTTATTCTATGTCATTCTGAAGTGCAGCCGAGCTATTACCAGTGCATATATTGTGTAACGTATTTACCATGCTTATGTTTGCAATTCCCTATGCATGCGTGTTTGCCTGGAGTCAACTGCGCATTGTACTTCTAGAACACGGTGTAACAGAGGCAGAGCTGCATCAAGTACAGCTGTGTGTTTGGTATGCAAATTCCGTTTGTTTATCCGTATAATTAATTAACTTTTTGTTGTATAAATTACTTAACCTTTACAGAGAGAAAAGTGTAAGTTAGAGCATGAAATTCCATCCATCTTAATATGTGGCAAAGGAAACCTAAATGTCATGTATATGACATTTAAAATCGTTAAGCTTTATCACTGTCATGGTTAATGGATAATTAATTTTGTTAATTTTAATTATTCTTATTAATAAAAAATTAGAAAAAATTGGGTAGTATTGCAGGATATGAAATTGGGATGAGTATCTTGTAAAGTAACAGTTATATCATTAGAAGCTTCATTTCAGACGTAGAATGTGTTCTTGCACTTCATCTCAACGTAAACAATGCATTTGTAGGGGATATGAAGAAACCGCTGAGAATTCTCGCTAATAGTTTCTACTCTTCACGACACGTGACAGTGTTTGCTGAAGATACTTATTGTCACAACAGTTCGTAATGAATGGATAGTGTGATATTCACGTATTACTATTAAGTTGTTTGTGGAAATTACTGTAATTTCAATGTTGTTCATAGCACAAAAACTTAAAAAACCCTTCCTGCGTCAGTCGGTTGGTTAATAGTCGTTTCAGAACGGCAGTATGCTGAACCTACTGCTGATAACTCAAGTGCGTATACAACAGCAACGAGAATTATTTACACCACAAAAGGTAGTCCCTGAATTTGAAACTTCCCCATCGAAAATTAAGAATGACTGTGCTGGTAAACTACGTTATTTGATTTTCAAAGATCTGAGCAAAACTGAACGTACTCAGGCAGATCTCTCTTTACTTATTCTGATCATCACTAAACTGACACACAATATTTTTAGCGCAACGCTATCTGACTTTCAATAATCCCAACAAAAGAATGGCCCTGACTAACAATAACCTATACGTTTCATGAATCACTTTACCTCACAAAAATCTTCGTTACTCGAACTACTGCAACACAGGGAACGCCAATACTGTCAGCGAAATAAAAGATTCCAACTACTGAAGGCACTAACTACTGATAAGCATATTCAGCAAATGAAAGATTTTGATAGAGAACAAACAATGTATTTACCTTAATAGTGTTCAAAAGTCATAATATTATATGTATATAAAATCACTTCATGACATCCAGTCTTATAAATTTCCGTTTTCTGACGGACACACGTCCATATCGTCCGCTCTCAAAACTCTGGTATCTCTCTCCCCACATCCACCACTGCTGGCAGTTCACCTCCAACTGCACAACACTACAAAAGCAAATATTCCAACAATGCGAATCAGCCACGGACTGCACACAGTGCAGTCAGTGATTTTCATACAGAGCGCCACGTGGCGTTACCAACATAAAAATCAAAACTGTCTACTTACAAATTTGTCTAGAACGTTATAGACTCTCATAAGAATTTCTGCAAAACTTGGAATTAACAAAGTTAGCATTGAAAAAATAAGTATATGATTCTGCGGGGTTAAGTTGGTTATAACATTATTGTTTTAGGTATGGCTGACATTATTTCAGACTCATTTTTCTTTGACATGTGACATTAGCTACAAATTACAAGCGTACTTCTTCAGTGACTTTTCCGTTCCTCACTTCACGATTTTTACTGGTGTTCTCTTAATATTTTGGAGATAAACCTGCTGTCCTTTACTTTATTCTTAAGATAATTAAATTTCAAGATGTCTTCATGAAAGATCCTGAGCGCTTGCAAGGGCATTTTCATTTATGTGAATCAGACTACTATGGTTTTCTTTTTCTAATGCACAGTGTCGACAAAAAATATTTTTTTCCTTTGAACGAGTACCGGAGATACTGACTACAGTGCAGTACTTTTTCTTCTTTTTTCCAAATCGAACTTTTCCTATCACTTGATTGAGCTCCCAACAAACAGCAGATGAGCCTTATGTAGACGGTAAGGTGGTAGCCTGCTGATTGTGTAGAATAGTGTAAGTGCATCGGTAATGCAGAACACATTCATGTTTGGTACTGTTGAAACGAGATACTCTCTACAATGCAAAAACCCTTTTTAATGCAGCGGAAGCAATATTCCTCGCTATTATCTCGAATTACGGTTCTATTGAACGAATTTGAAGGATTTATGTACGCATGAATGATTTCAGAGTTCTCGCAATAAAATTTGAGTAACCACAAAAACAACTACTTATGTTCGCAGTGATGGCAGTTGTAATTGCAACGAACCTGTATCATATGAGCTTGAACTTTCATAATGACGGCTGTGTAATCCGTCATTATGACTTCCAGGGTGAGAGTTATAAGCAAATGGCAATAATGGGCTGTAAACACAGTTGTCATAAAGTGCCCACAATAAAATTAATCTGATCAGTTTCCAGCAATGGAATCCGTTATCTGTCTGTATTTCATTTTCGCGCAGTATCGAGCTCAACGCTCGTTATGGACTGGCGACAATTTGAGTGAAGAAAACTCCACACGTTGTTAACAGTTATGATGGTTCCTATAAAGAACAAACGTTCTGATCTCTCCCCCCCCCCCTTTGCTAATCAGACTATCCTGCTTGCGATTTAAAATATGACGGTGGATCGCGAGTATACCTAATGGAATTTTTCTGATTGGATAAGGCTATCTTTTCTGAAGAAGTAATACCGGTAACTAGGGGGAAGTACACAACCGATCTTTCTGTTAGAAACATCTACTAAAAATAAAAAAAGTAATTAAACCGAACAGAGCTACAATTTGGAAAAATGAAAGTTGTTTTGTGCATTCACTCACAAACAAGACTGGACGGAAAAGGGGTACCACTGATCATGAATCCAAAAGTTACACTAATGAACTAAAAGGAAATAATTACGGTCGCCAGCCCACTAGAGCGATTTACATCCTGCACCCTATACAAGATGATGGGAAAGAAAAACATCTATTATTAAACACTGACGTGACAACAGAAAGGTTGTCACTTTTTTACGCTAATTTTAAGTCAGTATGTAATGATAAAGAAAACTGAGAAGTCACTTTTACTTTAAGTTTGTCATTAAATTTTGAGAAAGGCAATCGAGAAATGATTTGAAAATATCCACTTAAACTGTATGTTAGTATTGAACTTCGTTACATGAAGAATGACTTTCTACATAACGTGATCAAAGAAATTTAGAGAAAGGCAAGCACTTTTTACTTTGCAGTTACTTAATTTTCAAATTCGATTTCATATTATTGTCTGAACAACTGAGCCTCTTTTACTGACTTGAGCACAATTAAATACTTCCAAACAGCCATGTGATACAAGCCATATGTAAAATAAATAAAACGTTCACACTCTTAATTTGTGGATTTTCTTTCGATCTGGATTTTTTACAGTGATAGATTCTCAAACTTCGGTTAGAATATAAGGAAACTAGGGAACAAGGACCCTGCTTGGTAACAATGTCCGGGGGGCAATGAGGACACAATCACCCTGAATTTAACTGATTATTATTTAAATAAAGTTCATTAATCAAATCACATTCAGTTGTGCTGCTGGATTAGCCGTTAATACTTTCTACCAATAAACAGTGTTAGTTCAGTGGTGTGCGTGCGACGAAACTCTGAGACGACGACGAATCTGTGTTGCTGCAAGTGCTGCTGTTGTTGAAGACTGTAGCATCTTGTGGGGCCAAGGGTAACTACAGGAAGGGGCAATCGTAATTAATACAGCCTCTTCCGCCCGTCCCCTGTCCTTCCTCTTGCTATTAGTCATCTGGCCGGCCCGTGTACATGATGCCGCCGAAAATGGTACACTCTACTGCGAGTGTGTTAACACCACACTTGCCGACACCACAAGCGCTGGAACCCGGCTCTCTCGCTCTCTCGCTCTCTCGCTCTCTCGCTCTCTCGCTCTCTCGCTCTCTCGCTCTCTCGCTCTCTCGCTCTCTCGCTCTCTCGCTCTCTCGCTCTCTCGCTCTCTCGCTCTCTCGCTCTCTCGCTCTCTCGCTCTCTCGCTCTCTCGCTCTCTCGCTCTCTCGCTCTCTCGCTCTCTCGCTCTCTCGCTCTCTCGCTCTCTCGCTCTCTCGCTCTCTCGCTCTCTCGCTCTCTCGCTCTCTCGCTCTCTCGCTCTCTCGCTCTCTCGCTCTCTCGCTCTCTCGCTCTCTCGCTCTCTCCGCTCGCTCTGCGCAGCAACACCCTACCCAAAGATTTTACAAGCCTTGCTATTATCGTTGCTAGTCGATGCATATCTTCTGCTCGCGTATCATGTTATTTCTGGAAACCCAGAATCAACATGGATTCCGGGAACACAAATCGTGTGAGACGCAACTGGCTTTATTTGTTCATGAGAACCAGAAAATATTAGATACAGGCTCCCAGGTAGATGCCATTTTCCTTGACTTCCGGCAGGAGTTCGATACAGTTCCGCACTGTCGACTGATAAAGTACGACCTTACGGAATATCAGACCACCTGTGTGGCTGGATTGAAGAGTTTTTAATAAACAGAACACAGCCTGCTGTTCTCAATGGAGAAACGTCTACAGACGTTAAGATAACCTCTGGCGTGCCACAGGGGAGTGTTAAGGGACCATTGCTTTTCACTATATATATTAATGTCCTAGTAGATAGTGTCATAAGTTCCATGCGGCTTTTTTCGGATGATGCTGTAGTATACACAGAAGGTGCAGCATTAGAAAATTGCAGCATTAGAAAATTGCAGCATTAGAAAATTGCAGCATTAGAAAATTGCAGCATTAGAAAATTGCAGCATTAGAAAATTGCAGCATTAGAAAATTGCAGCATTAGAAAATTGCAGCATTAGAAAATTGCAGCATTAGAAAATTGCAGCATTAGAAAATTGCAGCATTAGAAAATTGCAGCATTAGAAAATTGCAGCATTAGAAAATTGCAGCATTAGAAAATTGCAGCATTAGAAAATTGCAGCATTAGAAAATTGCAGCATTAGAAAATTGCAGCATTAGAAAATTGCAGCTAAATGCAGGAAGATCTGCAGCGGATAGGCGCTTGGTGCAGGGAGTGGCAACTGACCCTTAACATAGACAAATGTAATGTATTGCAAATACATAGAAAGAAGGATCCTTTATTGTATGATTATATGATAGCGGAACAAACACTGGTAGCAGTTACTTCTGTTAAATATCTGGGAGTATGCGTGTGGAACGATTTGAAATGGAATGATCATATAAAATTAATTGTTGGTAAGGCGGGTACCAGGTTGAGATTCATTGGGAGAGTCCTCAAAAAATGTAGTCCATCAACAAAGGAGGTGGCTTACAAAACACTCGTTAGACCTATACTTGAGTATTGCTCATCAGTGTGGGATCCGTACCAGGTCGGGTTGACGGAGGAGATAGAGAAGATCCAAAGAAGAGCGGCGCGTTTCTTCACAGGGTTATTTGGTAAGCCTGATAGCGTTACGGAAATGTTTAGCAAACTCAAGTGGCAGACTCTTCGAGAGGGGCGCTCAGCGTTGCGGTGTAGCCTGCTGTCCAGGTTTCCAGAGGGTGCGTTTCTGGATGAGGTATCGAATATATTGCTTCCCCCTACTTATATCTCCCGAGGAGATCACTAATGTAAAATTAGAGAGATTTGAGCGCGCACCGAAGCTTTCCGGTAGTCGTTCTTCCCGCGACCCATACGCGAGTGGAACAGGAAATGGAGGTAATGACAGTGGCACGTAATGTGCCCTCCGCCACATACTGTTGGGTGGCTTGCGGAGTATAAATGTATATGTAGAAATAACAATTCCTTTGGCTTTTTCCCAGAGCTTATACGTTTCACAGTAAAACACAGATAAATACAATGAAACATTAACAGTCTTCTACCTAAATGTATACATACAGTGAATCAATGTCCTTACTTATTAAAAGAAAGCATTTACATTACAAATATTTACATACAATTAAAAATTATATATCGGTATCAGGTGCCATGCATCCTGCGTTTTCAGTGTTATAACGTATGTTCCAGTTCCAAAAGGCTATAAAAAAGCACTATCATTGCTCATAATGACATCAAATTTAAAAGGAATATTATCAGAGAAAGAAGAAACGTTACGGAAAAAAATTACCAATAGATGGCTCTATAAGCAGCAGAGTAAGAAAAATAAAATACGTGGGGTATACGATTGTCGTTCAGTTTGCATCTGAGACGTTCAGCATAACTGTCTCAATGCAGGAGCGCACGCTGCTGGTAAAGCTCTTTTTGAAGAACGGCAACTCTGCGACCGTAGCTCTGCATTAGTTCCGGACAATCAAGGATATGAAAAAAGGCGTCTGTCCCAAGTCTGACAAATGTTTGGAGAAAACGATACGAAATTCGAAGACACAGGTTCTTTTGAAATGCAGTGTTGCAGTGGGACAACAACAATTGATCGGATATCAGTCGAAGATGTGGATACAGCACTGGAGGAGGGTTCGAGCGGTCGTGTGTAGACATGCAGTGCACGGGGATTTGCCCGAATTTTGGACACGCCTGTGAGCATTATGCATAACATTCTACGAAACATCCTGTATTGCTGTGCACACAAAATCAGCCATGTTCAGGAGCTGTCTCACGCTGATCTGCCGGTAATAAAGACGTTTGCTCTAGAACTACTTGCTCGCATGGAAGTGGGCGTAGATCAGCGATAGAACATTCTGTTGATAGTCGAAGCCAATTTCCCTCTCCAATGACATGTCAAAACACAGAACTGTAGAATATGTCCAACGGAAGACCCACTCTTCAATCAGCCGCTATCACTTCGGTGCACGTTGGCGGCATCACTTGCAGGGAATATTTTTTTCCTGGTAGGTAGGTCCAGCAGGTCTTCTACCTGTACCGTCAATGCTAAAGACTATGAGAGTCATTCATACCAACGCCATTTCAGTCACTGAACAGCGTGGATGTGATCTCTTTAAACAAGATGGTGCCCCTCCAAGCATTGCACAGCCAGCTAAGCGGCTACTCCAGGGACATTTCGGAAATGCTTGAATTATCAGTCGTCATTTCCTTACAGCCTGGCCGTCCAGATCACTCGCTGACTTTCTGGCTGTGGGGTTATTTGAAAGTTGTTCTGTCCAGTGCTCCGATTACACGCGTAGCTGAACTGAAGACGCGCATTACGCAACATATTTTGAACTTCACCCGTGAGACACTACCATTAGTTGTAGAACATGCTATTCCTCGATTTCAGATTGTGGCAGAAAACTGTGGCCAGCATACTGAACGTGTCTTCCGCCAGTCTCACAACCGTTAAAACCCTATTTATTGTTTCCTTTTATGTGGTTTTTTGCCATCAGCGCAAACAAAAACAGATTTTTCCCATCTGACATGATACGACAATGGCGTGGTGGATGAGCTTACCTAACTAACAGTGCCACAACACTTGAATGCCAGACTTCTGTGGTCACCTCATTGCACAGTATTGATAGTGCAATTGCAACTCACGCCATAGGCAACCACTATCATTTGTATCCAAACCCATTTATGTTATGACACTTATAGCGCAATCTAGTGGGGAAACGTCCGTTACTTTTTACTTGGATCAAAATATACACATTGTACGGAGAAAAAAAATGTTCCAGATGAAAAGTTACAAGGTGTACTACTTTGCTTCCACCGTTTTACTCCTACATTTGAGGTTTTAATGAAACAAAGTGGTTACACATGTATCATTCGAAGTATTTTCCATCTCTGGCGACTACGTTCTCCCATCTCTAGGGCAGTGTACGAATCACACATCGAAAAAATTTTACATCTTTTGAAGCGATCCACGAATCGATACAATTTGTGACTTCTTCATGAAATCGGAAATACTGGTCATCCAGGCCATGCGCCATTGATCTAAACAGGTGATAGTCGGAGGGAGCTATGTCTGGAGCATACGGCGGGTGGGGTAGACTTCCCATTTTAACGTTTCCAAGTACGTTTTGACCTCTTTTGCAACGCGGGGTCGAGCGTTGTCGTGCTCCAAAATCACTTTATCGTGCCTCTCGATGTATTGCGGCCGTTTGTCTTTCAATGCTCTGCTCAGACGCCTTAATTGCTTTCGATAACGAGCACCTGTGATTGTTTCACTTCGTTTTAACACCTCTTAGAACACGACGCCGAGCTGATCCCACCAAATGCAGAGCATGGTCTTCGAGCGATGAATATTCGGTTTGGCTGTCGACGTGAAAGCATGGCTGTACACTTTGTAATACTTTAAAATACGTAAGATGTCTGTGCAAGAAGTAGTCACCTACACCCACTGCGAGGGAGGCGGTAGGGTGGGGTTCCATTTTTCGTTTCAATAGGAATTCCAGATTTTCTATTGCAGATGCAGATTTTACCCGAAACATTTCTTCCATTCGTGTTGTTTGCGCTGTAATCGACAAAATTAAATTTTTTCGGTTTTTGCCATTACGAACCGACTCATTTGATTCTGTATTATTTGTGGTAGTAAGTTAAACTTATCTGTTCTGAATTGTTAATATTTTCGTCCAAATTTAATTTAATTTGCAAATCTGGTACCACAGAAAAAGTTGTAGCATGACAGTTATAAGCCCATCCATCAAATAGATTCGCAATTGCGAATAATGACTACCATCAGCTGTAGAATGGAATGACGACAATGGAAATTTGAGCCAGACCGGGACTCGAACCCGATTTCCGGCTTATCGCGAGCGGTCGCCTCACCATTTGGCTATCCGTGCACCACTCACGGCCAGACCCAAACTTCCACATGTCGTCAACCATGCTTGTATGTCCAAAGGAACTTTATATCGTAATCAGAATAACACAGGCACTACAATGTGGTTTTAGAAAGTCGAGCCAATGACCGTCAACGTCGAGGTATTAGTTTCCTATTCCCACTGGGGTGTTTAATTTCGGAGAGCACGTAGCCTCTTACCATCGGGGTGCTTGATTATGGCGAGTCTTCTCGCCTCTCACCTTCATTGTAATTCGCAAGTGCTAAAAATGACAATCATCTATTTCGATGTGTTCATGAATTTGTTTATCGAATTCATTTGCAAGACATGGAAGTACGTCCTATGTTAAGTTTGCGCGAGCATTTCTGGTACGTTCTATCATATCCTGTCGAGTAGTTCTTTATTTTGCATGCACTTTGTCTCTAAGATAACACCAGAAGAAGAAATTCAGCGACAGAAAAACGAGTGGCCAAGCAGACTACTTCACCAGATCACATGTAACGATACAGCGATCATTGAAATCGCTATTTAATTTTTTTTGGTTATTGAGGATTAATGTGGTGGACAACCGTAATGTTGAAACCGCACATGTCTCACTGAAAAGGGTACATTTTCCAATACACTCGGGATCTCATCTTGCAGTACGTTACGATCTCTTTCTCCGTTCACTGTGGCTTCCAAATATACAGGCCGATTACTTTGTCACCTATGAAACCGCACCAAACGTTGAAAGACCAAAGAGGTGCTGATAAACTTCATATATCCAGTGCGCATTTAACACACTTCAATAAATCATGTTACGACAGTTAACTTCAGCATAGATCGTACAGCTTGACCGTCGGAGAACGGTACTTGACAAAAGAATTGCCGTTTTCTCTGTAGTTGCATGAGTGACCAATTGAAAAAATGCATTCCACCCTGAAATCATTTCCATACAGTTCTTGATGGATACAGATATGATAGAGGTGGGTCCTTGATGGATACAGATATGATAGAGGTGGGTCCTTGATGGATACAGATATGATACGAATAGTACACGGTCCAGTTAAATTAACGTGACCACCACCTAAGTCCAACGTCAACGAGACGTCTATCCAATAACGCATACAATGTGACGGCATGTGACAGGGCTAGCAGTGGAGTGTGTATGAAGTGTATCGGGGAGACGGAGGAAACAGTGATGTTGTCGTACTGAGGAAACGCAGCTATTTATCTGTAGTCCAAAGGGGCATGAGTATTGCCTTTTGGACCAAGGGTGAAAGCGTTTCTGAAATGACTATATTTGTAAACTATTCGCTTGCCGTCATCGAGAAATTATACTGAGCATGACAAAAGTACATCGTGCATGGAAAAATGGCGCTATCCAAACCCGGCGCCGAGGGAACCGTAGTGCATCACTGGCCATAGTTGACAGGGATGAATGACGGATGCGGAAATGTGTGTGGGCAAACAGACGTTCCTCTGTTGAGCATCTGACCACCCAGATGAACCAATAGTCCACCAACAGTGTCTTCTCAACGACCGTTCAGCAAACGTTATTGCACATGGACCTCCGCAGCGGCCGACTGGTACGTACATGCACGCTGCTCATTGGTGACAAAGGCTGGAAGCTGCACACCAATACTGGACGTTCACTGAGTGGCAACAGATGATCTTTTCAGACGAGTCACATAGTATACGCCATTGGATAGACGGCCAATGGCGTATACGGCGTATAACGTCTGAAAGCAAACATCCTGCAGCTATAGACGGAAGGGTCGAGGCCAGAGGAGACAGATCAATGGTCTGTAGAATGTTGTCGTGGTATTCCTCGGGTGGTATCGTCATCCTGGAAAGCACAGTGCATCAATGCAAGTATGTATGAATCCTTGATGACCATGTCAACCCGTACATGTAGTTTGATTTTCCTCGGCAGGATGGAATCTACAGCAGGACAAGGTACAGTGTCACATAGCTTGCAGTGTACATGCGAGGCTAGAAAGGCACGAAGATGAGTTTAGTGTATTCCTCTGGCCACCAAATTTCGTGGGAACGCCTCTATCAGGCTGTTCGCGCCATGCTTGCCCAACCGACGAAGCTAGCGCCAGATAGACTGGTTCTACATCCCTGTCTATACTATCCAGAAACCTAGCGATCCCTGCTCCAGAAGATGGTTATTTAGACTTTTGATAGGTGGTCAAAATAACGTGACTGGGCTGTCATAGAATGTCACAAATGGACTGTCAAACAATTGCATGAGCAATTTATGACTGGTGAGTTGTCTATGTGGTACTCGTACGTGGGTTACGAGCCACTGCAGCTGGTACTTGAATTTGATTAATGCTGTTACCTGTAACAGTTGCTCTACGAATTCTTTTTGTAGACATGCATGCCCTTCGTTACTTCATTCTTTTAGAGCATGGTAAACAGACGTACGAGATGACGGCCTATCAGCAAAACTTTTGAGAAAAGAGAAACAGTAGTGTCCAAATTTCTCGCTGCTTATCCACAAATTGAAATTGTTTCGGTTTTCTCCTTTATAGTCAAAATACCCATTTCTTCAAATGTACCACAGAAGGCTCTGGACAGGGGTGGTGCCTGTTATTATGAACATTTTTCATTATAATGGTTGTGAGCTGTATTCTACCGGTAGAGGCGCAGCAAAATTATATTGGCACCTATCGGCGCAGACCGCGCGGTAGGCTAGGGAACAACGTTGGTGGTAGGAGGGGCTTCCTTTCTGAATCGCGATGCATAATGGGGAGGTGAAGTTACGATAGTTATAGCCTTCGCTCGAAGCATATCTCATATAAACTGTGAGCTAGATAGTCTGCAAACGATCATATTGAATATTACACCAGTATGATCAGAAATTCCATAAATAAGACTAAATGTACAAAATGGTATTATCAGCCACAATATTGCTGCTTTTGGGAAACCTAGGAACTGATTTCTAATCCAATGAACTGATGTAAAAACAACAGTAATTACATCAATCTGCAGGACAGCTTTATGCATGCACTTGTAGTGCTAGTTCTAGTAATTACCACGAATAATTTGCAGTAATCATGTCTTCATGCTAATCTACTATGTTACAGTAACTCTAACATTAACAATGCATTTGGAACAAAACTAGATTTTTCTCTTGTAAAGCGATCATTTACTTATATTCAAGATACGAATATATTTCTTGTATTCTGCTCAGCTATACACTGAGGTGCCAAGTCATGGGATAGCGATATGAACATATACATATGGCTGTAGTACAGCGCACAAAAGGTATAAAACGGCAGTGCATTGGTGGAGTTGGCATTTTTACTCAGGTTCTTCACGTGAAAAAGTTTCCGACTTGATTATGGCCACACGTCAGGAATGAACGGACTTCCAACGTGGAATGGTAGCTGCAGCTAGATGTATGGATCATTCCATTTCGGAAATTATTAGGGAATGCAATACTGTGACATCCACAGTGTTAATAGTGTGCCCAAAACACTGAATTTCAAGAATTACCCCTCACCTCCGAAAACGCAGTGACCGATGGCCTTCATTTAACGACCTAGAGCAATGGCGATTGCGTTGAGTTGTCAGTGCTAATAAACAGGCAACGCTGAGTGAAATAATCCCTGAAATCAATGTGGGTCGTACTACAAACGTATCCGTTAGTGTGAAATGTGGCGTTGATGGGCTATGGCAGCAGACGACCGACGAGAGAGTCTTTGCAAACAACGCATCGCCTGCAGCGCCTCTCCTGGGCCCGTAACCATATCAGTTGGACCATAGACAAATGGAAAACCGTTGCCTGGTCAGGTAAGTTCCAGTTTCAGCTAGTAAGAGCTTATGGTGTGGTTCGAGTGTGGCACAGACCCCACGAAGCCGTGGACCCAAGTTGTCAACAAGGCACTGTGCAAGCTGGTGGTGGCTCTGTAACGTTGTGGGCTGTGTTTACGTGGGACGGTCTGGATCCTCTGGTGCAACTGAACCGATCACTGACTAAATGGTTATGTTCGGCTACTTGGAGACTATTTTCAGCCACTCGTGGACTTGGTGTTTCCAAACAACGATGGGATATTTACGGATGATAGTGTGACATGTCACCGGCCCACATCTGTTCGTGATTGGTTTGAAGAACGTTCTGGACCATTCGGGTGAACTCAGATCGCCTGACATGAATACCATCGAACATAATCGAGAGGTCAATATGTGCACGAATTCCTGCACCATTAGTATTTACGTACTTGTAGATGGCTGTAGAGGCATCTTGGCTCAGTATCTGTGCAAGGGACTTCCAGCGTTTTGTTGAGTCCATGATACATCGAGTTGATGCACTAAATGGGCAAAAGGAGCTCCGACACTGTATTAGGGAGCATCCCATGACTTTTGTCACCTAGGTGTATACTCGCATGATATACCACTTTTACATGTGTGTACTGCAGCATGAAGCTGTCCTTTCGGAAGTTCTTTCCATGACCCATATGACGATTACCTGTGTTTAATATGAGAACCATGATTGTATCTTTCATTTATATGTACGATGGATCAGCCTTATTTACTGTAGTCTCTCACATTTACGACGTATATCTAACAAAGATTTAGAAACAGAAATAAAATAACGATAAAATATTAGAAACTGACGTACCTTTAGCCTAACTTCTGCGCTGAGGATCGCAGTGATGAAATTCCGCCTTAAAATGGCTGAGTTTATTTGATTAATGGAACTAGCGACTTTAATGTTAGGTATTGTGTATGTGTAACAGGTAAATTGCGTGTTAGGTTCATGACAACCTGTTTATCAAAATTAATCTAAATTTATACAGGGTGAGTCTAACTATCGCCACCCAGAATAACTCTGAAAGTATGATAGTAGCTGAAAAGTTTGTGGGACAAAAGTTGCATGGGACAGCGGGGGCCATAGTATGACGTTGGTTTTTTTAGCTCGATTGGGTCGCGTCAGAGATATGAAGGTCAACTTTGTCTTTTTGGGATGGTATAGCTTGGTACTTATTTTCTGATAGCGGCTATCGAGACGAAGCCAATGATGCTTAAGAATAAGGTCTTTGAAGGTCAACGAAGGTCAGATAGGTGGCATAAACGTCCATTTACAGAAGGTGTTAGAAGTGATGGCCATTGGTATCAATGCAGGGTGCTGTAATCTTCTTCTTATGGATTGAATGGTATTCTTTATCACTTCATCACTTATTGAAGCACATGCTCTGACAATTCTCTCTCGTATATCGCACAAATAGTAAATACTCGGCGAATACGGCGTATCCATCTAACGTGCCATTGACATATAAATACCATTCGACGGTTTCGCAATATGACACCAATAGGAACGGTGAAACTAATATCGTCGAACAAAGCGAATGTGAACGATACATTCCTTTGAACATTTATGGAGAATGCAAACGAAATTCAGTGAGAGCTAGACAGTTATACGCTGAAAGATATCCTCAACGCACTCACCTTACACGTCGTACAGTTATTAACGAGGAAACGGAAATTCTTACTCTTGCTACTGTGGTTCGAGATCCTTGTGTTAGTTAGCGTCAAATCGCAAGGGAATCTGGCATGAGCCAGATTAGTGTTGTTCGTGTTCTGTATTGCCATAAATGTCATCCTTATCATATCTGTCTCCACTAAGAATTAACTGGTATGGACTGTTTGTGTAGCATTGAATTCTGCCGTTGGGCTCAACTCCAGATTCAGAGGGATGACACATTTATTAATTTGGTTTTATTTCCTGACGAGGGTACATTCACGAACCACGGAAACGTTAATTTGTATAACATGCATCACTGGGCAACTGAAAATCCATGTTGGCTGCGGCAAGTTGCACACCAAAAACCGTGGTCGGTGAATGTATGGTGTGGCATTCTGGAGGTCAGAATTATAGGCCCCTGTTTCAGGGAAGGAAATCTTAATGGTAGGAAGTACACCACATTCCTACAAGAAACATTAGATGTGTTATTGGAAGAAATACCTTTAGGAACAAGGAACAAAATGTGGTATCAACACAATGGGTGTCCGGCATATTTTCCGGTGATGGCTAGAAATGAGGTGCAAGGAGAATTGCCAAGTCGTTGCACTGGACGTGGAGATGTATCGTGACCAGCCCGTTCGCTAGACTTGACGCCTCTAGATATTTTTTTTTTGTACGGATTCGTAGAAGACATTGTTGATAAAGACATTCCATCTACACCTGAAGGTATGCGAGAAAGAATTGTCATATAAGGTGATTCGATTAGCAGTGATGTAATAACGAATACTAATCAATCCATGATATGAAGATTGCAGCACTCTGCATTGATACCAGTGGTCTTTTCTACAGCATACAAGCCTCGGGTAGCAGACCTACCTGTAGCTACTTTTCCCCCATCTTTTTTTTCTTTATTGTGTGATAGGAAGCGCTAGTGGCTGCTGCCACCCTCTCTATCACACTTTTTAATGTGATTTTTATTCCCTCGTCTGCTTCTCCCAACATAAATTTTATGACACTGCGCATCACCTCCTGTGCATGATATGAAGCACTTTCTCTGCCCGTACAGTGCGTGAAGACTGTGACGTCATACTGTGAAAGCAACGAGTACGCCCATAGTTCATGGGTCGGCGGCTGACAGACCATTGACGTTTGGACACGACTGGCGCTAACAGGCGGACCGCGCAGCTCAGCAGCCCGTACGCAACAGACTCGGCCACCCCTAGACGACAAAGGAATGGACTCGCCCAGTGCCTGGGATGAGTTAGTGCTTCTGTGCAAAAGCCGTGGTATGTTGTGGTGTCTCTACCCGTGTGTTGGCCAGGAATGGCAGTTATTACTGGAACAACCGGTTTTTGGTTACACTGGTTCTTTCCGTCCCCATTTTAATCTGAATATTATAACCGCTCAGAAACAGCCAGTTTCCGAAATAACCGCTTCCAGTAGTAAACATGGACTTCAAACAATCAGTAAAAATTCTAATGAAGATGGACGACATTTGGATTGCGATCGATAGAGACTTGAGTATGCTGCAGAAATCTGTTTCATTGTCTCCATCAAAGACTAAGAAGGTAAAGGAGTCCTGTGTGACGACAGTGCAGCGGGATGGAAAGTTCAAGTTGAAGACTTCCCTGCATCGTCAATCACAAAATTGAGGGTTCAGTTATTATACCAAATTTATAGTACATCAATAATGTTAAAGGTAAATCAACTAATTTGACCTTCTCTTCGACTAAACATTGTGGATATTTTCTTTTATATGGTATCGCAAGTTCGTTGTGCCTTCTTCCATTTTCAATCTTTTAAGACTAATGGAGCATTGTAATTCTTTGCTACTGAACATTCTACATTTCAGTGATGACCGAGGACGACAGCGAAAAACTACGATAGACCAGGAGGGGGGAGGGGGGAGGACAAATCCTGCACGCTCCACGTACAAGCATATCGTCTAACAGGCCACTCCACATGGCAACAGTTACATTATTCTCTCTACAGTACAGTACTGTACCAATTCTTACGTCACATGTTTATTGATGGTTACTAACTATAGGCGTTGTTATAAAAATAGCTCTGATCGCTTTTTTCAATTTCTATAATAATCCAACATTTTAAAGCGAAAGATAATTAACGAATAAACATTAATGGGTTTTTTAAGCTTTACTAAAAACTAATGTTTTAACACTACTGCTGTGGTAAACAGATACGCAGTTATTTACCCGGTTTTCAGTAGAAATGAAAGAAACCTGCTATAGCCAAAATCTAACAAATATCGAAAACAGCCGGTTACTCAGAATTAAAATATCGATATTGGTTTCAACCTACCAGTTTCTCCTAACCCTAGTATTGGCTGGGTCAAGAGTTACGGCGGTTGGACGGAAAATGGTGACCTTCGAGAGGACATCAAAAATCAATCATTCTGGGAGCTAAGAAATGAATTTGTGAGGTCAAATGTTAAAATATTTTATGGCTCATTTTATGAATCTATGAAGGTTAAACAATAAACTATAACTGGGGACTCACCAAAATCAACCTCAAAGGGAACAGAAAACTACGTTACGTTAAAAGTTGCTTTCTTTTTACAAGCTTTTAAACGATTAAACAGTAAAAATAAAAAAAATAAAAATAAAAAAAACACTTTACAATTAAGTTTGCAAAACTAAAATATATCATTAACAATAGCAGCAGCTGTTTTGAACAAAACTAAAATAAACTTCGCGCGAGCAGACCATGGAGGCCCAGTGGTACCGACCGGGCGTCATGTCATCTTCAGTTCACAGGCATCATCAGATGCGTATATGGAGGGGCATGTGGTCAGCACAACGGTCTCCTTGCCGTATGTCAGTTAACGATACCGTTTCGAACAAAAAGAGTCTTTATTTTATAGCAAATGGGATGTATAACCAAAGGCGTCAATTCTTAAATGCAGAGTCTGGGAGTTAAGAAATGAATTTGTGAGGTCAAATGTTAAAATATTTTATGCCTCATTTTATGAATCTATGAAGGTTAAACAATAAACTATAACTGAATAATTTAAGTTTTTCGATTAGAATGTCACCTACCACGAATGGCAAAAAATGTTTTGTGTAAATCATTGGTATTCTTTAGCGTAGATTCCGAATCGGCAATAAAAACTGTGAGTCCCCATTAGAAAATAAAGGAACTGACGCCTCCTTGTGAAGGGGGGAGAGGGGGGTGGCAAATATTAGAGGTTTTAGCAAAGACACATTTCTCCGTTGAAAAATTTTAACTTAAGTTAAAATCTTCTCGCTTGTCAGGGCACGTCATATTACTTCAAACAATAGACGTTTCGACTCCTCTGCCGGGATCTTCGTTAGGATCTTGTGTCCATTGCAGATTGAGCACTGTCAGCGAACAGTCCGCCTCCTCTCATGAAGGGGAAAAAAATGTTCAAATGTGTGTGAGATCTTATGAGACTTAACTGCTAAGGTCATCAGTCCCTAAGCTTACACACTACTTAACCTAAATCATCCTAAGGACAAACACACACACTCACGCCCGAGGGAGGACTCGAACCTCCGCCGGGACCAGTCGCACAGCCCATGACTGCAGCGCCCTAGACCGCTCGGCTAATCCCGCGCGGCTATGAAGGGGAGTTTTCCCTCGCTTGTGCTGGACAAGTGAGATTATTGGGTAAAAATCTTTGGCTACTATTGGTGAGCCAACGTCGTTGTATAGTAAGAGAAGTTTTCCCACGCTGAGACCGAAGAAAGGGGTTAGTGGTTGCCACTGGTGGGCCAACATCATTGGTTAGAAGAGGATTTTTCCCACAGTTATGTTGAAGAAGAATTATTCGTTAAAATTCCTATTGCTGCATAGTTGCATGAAATATTAACTACTCAGAGCGTACTTTTTTGAGATAGCTGTTTCAAGTTTTTATATATCAGGCAATTATGTTTTTCCTGTCATTATCCTTAGTTACTCAACGTACTCTACAGGGTATGGGATTCATCCAGACTCCTTCATGCAACAGTCGTCTACTATACACATCCATGGTGGTCCCGTATGTTTTCTAATGTCACTTACCCACCTTCGATTGAGACATATGCACCCCGAAATCTTACAAAAAAATTTCTTAATACATCGATCAGTTACTCATCTGTGTACATATTCTACTCACCTCCACTTCTTTCATGAACACGTCCCAGACTGCAAGTTTGTACCATCAACCGTTTGATTTGAATGAATTTCACATTAAAAGTTTGTAACTCATTGATATAAAACAAACCAATTTTAAGGAAGCTGTGACGTAACACGGTGGCTGAGTATCAAATTGGGACACTTTACCTTAAAAAGATTTACACTGAAGTAACGTCCGCCGAAGAGCAGCAGGAAGAGCACTGATTAAGCAATCTAACTGCGGCGTGCCAGCTGCGTAGTTTCCTGTCACATACCATCATTATTGTGACTCCTCTGAGTCGTTCTCACAGAGGAGACAGAATAATGACACTACGTACGCAGGCAGGGGCTCATCCATGGTGATTTCTTCTCTACTTACCAGAGGACTGCAGCTGAGCGCCTAGATCACTCACTCAGTCGCTAAACATTAATGAAAATAAAAAGTATGAGGACATTCTCGATGCTGTGTGTTAACTAACTAATTCGTTACGAATGTTGAAGAGAGCAGCTTCTCTGTCTTCCTGAACTGGTAGAAGTTGAAGTACACTATAACAGTTTGATCCCTTGCCCTTTCAGTTTCCACGCCGACAGCTTACCGCGATCTATTACTTAGTGATTCTGTGCGGATGCTGAGTGAAATCTTTTATATTCAGTTGGTGGAAAACTTCACCCTGGTGTTTTTTTTTCTTCCTTAGTACATCAGGTGGTCAGCGCCATGACCGAGCACACCGGGTTACCTACCCAGCACCATTAGACTGCCATGCTTGACAACAACTGCTGTAGTAAGATTTTCCTCAACACGCTACTGCACTTTTCATTACATGGTCCAGTCACAGTCATGTGAGCAGCGTCAATGTTTGACTTCAGCGTGCAATAACCACTCGACAGCACGTTTCAGCAGTAGCAGTGAAGGGAATGGAATGGAATGCGTTTTAGAGGGGGCGGGGAAGGGAGGGACATCATTAACAGTGCGGTAGTTGACGTACTGTGTAAACGTGATGAAACATAACGATTTATCTGACTTCCAAAAAGTCATGGTCATTAGCTTGCAGGGCAAGGTTGGAAGCATTCCCGAAACGGTTAAGTTCGTGAACTGTTCATGTGCTATGGTAGTTGAAGTATACAGAGCATGGCAAAATGGCGATATTCAAAATTGGTGACGAGGCAACTACGGTGCGCCATGGGCCACAGATGACAGATGCGATGTACAGCTGTAGACATGTTTGTGGGTGAACTTTAAAATAAAGGTAGCTCAGGCAGAAACCGGCTTTTTCCCCTCAATTCAAGTATGGAGCATGGGAAGATTTACTGCTTAAACTTGTGAGTGAACGCTGCAATCTGATCCTGGCCTCGAGAGGTCTTTGGGAGGGATGTGTAGGTTGCTGTAGTACATTCCCAGATTCGTTATTTAAAGCTGGTTCATGAAACGTTGTAAGCAGGCCTTCTCTGGATAGCTTGCAGGTATCTGCAAACATCTACCAGCATCTGGTAGTCCACTTCTCATGTACAATATTCCTTATTAATCGTAGGTATTTGGTACAGGTCCCACACATTTTAACAGTATTCTCAGGTGGGTCACATGAGGGTTTTGTTAGCTATCTTCTGTGTAATGAACATTTCCCTAGTATGCTAACAATATACCGGAGCGCACATCTTGGATTACTTGCAGTTGAGCCTATGGGATCATTCCTTTTCATCCTGTAGTGTTACACGTGGGTTTTTGTATCGACTTATCAATTCCATTTATGACTCGTTAACACTGTAGTCATAGGATACTGAAGTGCACTAATTTAGAGTTTCGAAAATTAAATGGAAGTTGCCGTCTTTGTACCACGTTCAAATCATGCAGTGCTGAGCTCCGAACGTAGATTCGCAGACACTTGTTCCTCAAATTAAGACCAGTAATTAATGCTAACAGACTTGTATTGGCTAGGAGTGCAGTTTCTGCATGTACCTGTCTGCTTTCTATATAATTCTTGCACCGATTTCTGCTTGCAAGTTAGCAGAAATTCTTAACATCGTATACTTTGTAATCAACAATTTTGATGTTTGGTTTCTTGCTATTCCTCGTTACATTAGTGATTCTTCCGTTTAGTGTCTATACACAGTTTGCACTCATTAGACTGTTCATTCCATTTAACAGAACATTTAATTCACTTCATTTTGTCATGCCACTGTCGCGTAATTTATTAAAATACTGACTTGGCAGTGCAGTAAGGTGCAGTACACAACATAAAATTTAGTGGCAGCTGAAGGTTGTAGGCTATGGGAAAACATTTGCGACCTCTCGTCGCAAGCGAGAGAAATATCCTTTCACTTGTCCCTTCAATGCTTGAAGTTCATTACAGAGCTTATGTGAAAACTATAATAACGCCTATGTGTAAATAAATCCTTGGTATTTTTCAGTGGGATGTATCAGTCTTAACGAACTAATGACACAAAGAAAATGAAGAAAGCCTACAAATAAACCTGATGCCTCACTGTGGTAGCGTGACCGTTGGACTCAATATATGCAATCGAAAATAATGTCGTTCTGCGCAACTGAATGCTTATTCTACAGTTTGTCCAAGGTACAGATAACTGAGATATAGGACACAAACTCAACTAGCCAACACATCCCGTATCATTTGTACGAAAATCATGTGGCCCTAATAGGGCGGTGCAGCAAAAGACTTTGGATTCTGCCACCTCTGGAATTTGAATCCGGCAGCCACTATCATGACAAACTGTCACTGGTTTTTAGCAGACATCAGATTACGTCGGGTGAAATTAGTGGCACTCCTTATGTTACTGGCTGTTCAAACCAGACAACAGACGTACGAGCCGTCGATAAAACAAACACAAAAAAATCAGGTAATTTTACCAACACAAAAAATCTGGTAATTTTAACCATTTTAAACGAAAAGAAGAGATATTTATGGTGTACTCGTGGCTGTTTTGAAATCCTGACACTTACCAAAATAAGAGACAGATTTGATTATCTCTGTTGGTCTATAATGGCCAGGATACATCGGCTGGTAATTAATTTTCGATAGCAATAAACTTCAGTAACTGCCGTGTACTTTAAGGTTTTTTCCATCAACAGGCCACATACGGTTTTATCCAAATAAACGAACTTGTCGCATGGCATCATAAATCATTGAATATCGTGAATTCTAATAGTTATTCATACGAAGACGTGACACTAACCGTTGCTGTCAGGTCTTTTTATGCATTTTCTGCCAATATCTTCTGTTAATCAACTTAATCTACACGAAATGGACTATTCCACACTTCTACATGCAAAAGAGGCTTCCTTTATACACATAATGTTGGTCCTTTATGTTTTCTAATGCCATTGACCCGCTTTCGACTGCGGTATTAGTGGCCTCGAACCTCTCGAAGGAATTTATTGATACATCTATCCCTCATAAACCTGGGTACATATCATACCTACCTCCACAGTGTTTTCATAGATACATCTGAGACCGCAGTTTGGTCCATAAACTACTGCAAAAAATTTCACATTGAAAGTTCGTAACTCAGTGCTATAAAACAAAACTTAATAAACTCGTTGTAAGCTTTCTGTTGAACAAACAATGGAAGCTTAGTTCTGACTACTTTGTAATTTACCTATTTTAAGGAATTTAGACGAGTGGCTGAATGTAGATTTGGGAACTGCATCCCAATAAAATTTACAGCCATGGTACCTTCGCCGAAAAGCATCAGGAAGCGTGCTAACTAAGCCATCTGAGTGCGGCGTGCCAGCTGTGCAGTTTCCCGCCACGTTCCGTCATTATTTTGACTCCTCTGAGTCGTCCTCACAGAGGAGACAGAATAATGACACCACGTACGCAGGCAGCGGATCATCCACGCTGATTTCTTCTCTACTTACCAGAAGACTGCAGCTGAGGGCCAAGGTAACTCACAGACTCACTGAACATTAAGGAAAATAAGAAGTATGAGAACATTATACTAGATGCAATTTGTTAACTACCTTGTTCGTTACCAATGTTGAAGAGAGCAGCATCTCTGTCTTCCCGAACTGGTAGAAGTTGAAGTACACAGTTATAGTTCGATCCCTTGCCCATTCAGTTTCCACGCAGACGCCTTACTGTGATGTGTTCCTTTGTCAGTGATTCTGTAAGGATGTTGCATGAAATATTTTACATTCAGTTGGTGGAAAACTTCATCCAAATGTTTTTTTTTTCCTCACTATATCAGGTGGTGGTGATGACGTTTGGTTTGTGGGGCGCTCAACTGTGCGATTATCAGCACCCTTACAAATTCCCAAGCTTTGCTCAGTCCATTCTCGCCACTTTCATGAATGATGATGATGAAGTGATGAGGACAACATGAACTCCCAGTCATCTTGAGGCAGGTGAAAATACCTCATCCCACCAGGAATAAAACCTGGGACTCTGTGCTCTGGAAGGAAGAATGCAGCTGCAAGACAACGAGCTGCAGACTAGTACGTCATGTGGCCAGCTCCATGACTGAGCAAGCTGTGTTACCTACCCAGCACCATTAGAGTACCATGCCTGACAATGACTGCTGTAGAGAGATTTTCCAAAACACGCTATTGCACTTTCCATTACATTCATGTGAGCAGCGTCAATGTTCGAGGACAACGTGCAGTAACCACCCACAGACAGCACGTGTCAGCACTAGCAGTGAAGAGAATACAATGCATGTTGGGTTGGGAGTGGAGGGTGAGGAGGAGGGGCGTTGGGTGTTGGGGGAGGGGGAAGGGGATGGATGGAGGAGGTAATGGGAGGGGAGGGGAGGTTATGGGGGGAGGGGGCTGGGAGAGGCGGTGGGGGGAGGGGGAGGTGGAGGAGGGGTGGAGGGGGGTGGAGGAATGGAGAGGAGGGACATTGGGAACAGTGCAGTAGTTGCCGTACTGTGGAAACGTGTGGAAACATAGTGATTTATCTTACGTCCAAAAATTCATGATCATTAGCTTTCGAGGCAAGATTGGAAGCATTCCCGTAATGGTTAAGTTCGTGAACTGTTCATGTGCTCCCTTAGTTGAAGTATACTGAGCATGGCAAAATGGCGATATCCAAAATTGGTGATGAGGCAACTACGGTGCACCATGGGCCATAGATGATAGATGCGAAGGACAGCTGAAGAGATATTTGTGGGTAAATTTGAAAATAAAGGTAGCTCAGGCACAAACCTGCTGTCACGCTACAGTTCGCTGTCTCCAACTACCATCAACTCAAAAATTCAACGGGTTATGTGACTTGTATAGTCTACCTGCTGTGTTCTCTGTACATTATTTCAGTCCTATCACAAGCGATTTTTCTTATATATTTTGATTTTGTTCTGTAAGTTGTTCCATTACTGGATGATTATATTTTCCTTTATATATTTGAAGACAATCAGTGAGGGATCGAAACATATCTACAGCCATGCAGTGCAAACAACTATGAAGGACATGGCAGGACCAACTTGCCATTCTGCCAGTCATTAAGGCCTCTTCCTCTCCATTCACGTATGGAGCCTAGGAACAGTTACTGTTAATTCTTATGAGTGAACACTGTAATTAATCTAACCTTGGCCTTGTGAGGTCTTTGGTAGAGATGTGCAGGTAGCTGTAGTACATTCCCAGATTCGTTATTTAAAGCTGGTTCATGAAACTTTGTAAGCAGGCCTTCTCTGGATAGGTTGCAGGTATCTGCAAACATATACCAGCATGCGACAATTTCCCACCAGTGAGCATTCAAGTTGTCCTTCTCGTCGTATGTTCAATATTCCCTTTTAATCCTACGTATTTGGGAAAGGTCCCATAGGCTTTAACAGTCTTCTCAGGCAGGTCACTTGAAGTTTTTGTTTGTTATCTTCTTTGTAGAGTGCGTTTCCTTAGTATGCTATCATTATAGTCACAAGATACTACGTTTTCTGAAGTGCGCTAATTTCGAGTTTCGAAAATTAAATGCAAGTTGCCGTCTTTGTTCCACTTTTAAATCATATAGTGCTGTGCTCCAAACGTAGATTCTAAGGCAGTTGTTCCTAAAATTAAGACCAGTAATTGATGCTTACAGACTTTTATTGGGTTGGAGTGCAGTTTCTTCCTGTGCCTGTCTGGTTTCTATGTAATTCTTGCAACGTACATCATGAGTTTTTTTGCTTCCAAGGTAGCAGAAATCCTTCACGTCGTGTACTTTGTGATCCACAATTTTGATGATAGGTTTCTTGCTATTTCTCGTTACATTCGTGACTCTTCCGTTTACTGTCTATACTTATTTTGTACTCATTAGAGTTTTCATTCCATTCAACAGTACTTTCAATTCATTTCATTTTGTCATGTCGAAAATAATGTCGGTCTGCGCAACTGAATTCTTACTCTGCGGATGTACCCCCTACAGTCCGCACAAGAGACATAAGTGAGACCTAGGATACGAACACACATAACCGGCACATCCCGTAGCGTTTGTACGAAAATCATTGTGGCCCACAGAGGGCGGCGCAGCAAAAGACCTAAGATTCAGCCACTTCTGGCATTTGAAACAGGCAGCCACTGTCATGGCACACTATCACTGGATTTTAGCATAATACCAGATTACGACAGATGAAATTAGTGGCACACGTTATGTTACTGGTTGTTCAAACCAGGCAATAGTCGCTCGATCCGTCGATAAACACAAAAAAAATCAGGTAATTATACGCATATTAAACGAAAATAACCGATGTTTGAGGTGTACTAGTGGCTGTTTTGAAATCCTGACACTTAGCAAAATGAGAGACAGATATTATCTCTGTTGGTCTATCTTGGCCAGGAGACATCTGCTGGTAATTAATTCTCAATGTCAATAAACTTCACTAACAGCTGTATACTTAAAGATATTTTATATCATTCTGAAAGCAACCACTTTCGGCATTTAATTTTTCAATCTTCAGGCCCCATACGCTGTTATCCAAATAAACGAACTTGTGATATAGAGTCATAAATCATTGGATATCATGAATTACAATCGTTATGCAATTGCTTCATACAGAGACGTGACAGTAACTGTTGCTGTCAGGTCTTTTCATGTATTTTCCGCCGATATCTTTAGTTACGCAACGTCTCCTACACGTAATGGACTACTCCAGACTTCTCGTTGCAACAGAGGCTTCATTTATACACATAATGTTGGTCCTTTATGTTTTCCAATGCCATTGACTCACCTTTGGCTGCGGTGTTAGTAGCCTGGAATCTCACGAAATAATTTATTGTTACATCTAGTAATCATAAACCTGGCTACATACCATATCCACCTCCACAGTGTTTTCATAAATACATCTGAGACTGCAGTTTGTTCCATAAACTGCTCCTTTGTCTTCGAATAAATTTCACATTAAAAGCTCGTAATTTAGTGCTGTTAAACAAAACTAAATACTCTCGTTGTAAGCTTCCTGTTGAACACTCATTACAAGCTTAATTCTGACTACTTCGTTATTTACCAATTTTAAAAAATTTAGACGAGTGACCGAATATATAATTTTGAACAGCCAAGGTACCTTCGTCGAAAAGCAGCAGGAAGAGTGCTAGCTAAGCCATCTGAATGCGGCATGCCAGCTGTGAAGTTTGCCCGCCACGTTCCGTCATTATTTTGACTCCTCTGAGTCGTCCTCACAGAGGAGACAGAATAATGACACCACGTAAGCGGGCAGCGGCTCATCCATGCTGATTTCTTCTCTACTTACCAGAAGACCGCAGTTGAGGGCCGGCATCACTCAAGAGTCGCTAAAAATTATTGAAAATAAAACGTATGGGAACGTTATTCTCCATGTGGTTTGTTAAGTAACTTGTTAGTTAAGAATGTTGATGAGAGCAGCGTCTGTCTCTCTCTCTCTCTCTCTCTCTCTCTCTCTCTCTCTCTCTCTCTTCTTTCTTTCTTTCTTACCCCCCCCCCCCCCCCCAGTGTTCTTTTGCGTGTTTTCTAATGGGTTACAGTGCACTTTTCCTATCACGAAGTTCGACAACTAGTTTCGGTTGCTATCTGCAACGATCTTCAGATCATTCAGAATATGAAAAGACGGCGAATAAGCAATGGAACGTATCGTTACCTTTATCCATCGTAAGAATAAACCTGATGTTAACATTACGTCATGTATTCTTCCGCGTTTGCTTGAATTTCATTGGATTTCTTTTCGCGTGGAGCGCAATCCAAGCTTTGACCAGTACAGTGAAGTGCGATCGTAAGGATAAGTTTTATGCTGTGTTACACGGACATAGACAGCGATAATGCGGGACAACTGCTTTATCGGCGCATTAAACTTTGACAGCAATGGCCTGCCAGCGGTCCAACTAACGAGCAATTCAGAGGTAAAAAGAGACGAGCAAAGAAACAAGATAGCTTCGAATGTCATTTAATTTTTAAAAAGAATGAAATAATATTCGGTGAAACTCCAGCATTACCGCGCGCCTCTTTGGTGACCAGACGGAAAGCATAAAATGCTCTCGTTCTCACCTGACGTAGTATTCTAACTACAAATAATTTTGAATTTAGCACAGAGTAATTTCTCTGAGCCAGCTATGTGTGACACAAAAGTGTGCTATTTAATACTGAAGCCAGTGAATCGTCAGGTAATCTCTTAGCTTCTTCGTTATCCGAACCCGAGAAATACATTTCAGTTCTCGCACTATTGCTACATTGGGAACGAGGTAATCAACAACAGAATCCACGAAGCCACCCAGGCACCACACCTTCTCCCTTCTTTTATAAGACGTGCCGGTCTATATCTCGCGAGCGTTCGGCAGTGACGTGCGAAAAAGCTGTGTGCGTTACTTCCAGTATGTCTGGCAGCTTAACAGTCTTGTTACTTCTCGGTCCAAATCCCGTAACTTGGTTCCAGATCAGTTCTGTTGGGTTCATATTGTAATGGTACAGTGGCAAATGTAGAAATCTATCATTAGTATGGTGTGCTCGATGCTGTGAAAATGATTGTTTTCCATGTTTCTACGACGTGGTATAAAACAATGGACATAGTCCAGGTAAAGAGTATTTGATTTTTCATTTTTGCCTTAAAAAATTAAATTATTTTTCCTTTATTTAATCAACCGTTATTAACAGTCTTTCATAAAATATCGACAACTCAGAATTTCTATATGAAATGAAAACAGGAGCTTTGCGTGCACTATGTAATTGTAAACAAGAAGAGGTGCGTCACTAATAAAAATGATGATGAATTTTTACAATTACGAGACGTAGATATTTCCAATTGAAGAAGAAAGAAAAGTGTGTCAGGCAAGACTTTAACTAGTGAACTATGAACTGCAGTAAAATATCAAACTACTATACTACCGATACCGCCATACATACAAAATAAAGTTGTCTCTCAACTGTGTCTAATATAGTCCCTCGAATCAAACTACCTCTTTAAAATTATGAAAACATTAAGAACAACTTATTTCTCGGCGCTTTTTAAATGTCCAAAGACGCGTGTTTCACTATGGAACAGTAAGCAGTCACATTCATTTTCATACTGCGTATTAACAGCGCGACGATCAGAGCACAACAGTGAAGAGATTGTGACTGTACAGTATTTTTGAAATAAAAACTACATAGATAAAGCATGATTAAGACATACGTTGATGGGTCTTAATGCATTTTAATATCATAAAGTTGCATGTAACATAACGTAGTAATAATATATCTCATACATTAGTACGACCTACTTCCAAGAGCGTAGCAACACCAGTGTATCTGTGCTACGGCTTCTGACCAATCATCGTGTTTGTGTTTGTTTGCATCAGCTTTATTGTTATGATGAATGGAGTAGAGTCATGCAACAACATGCATTCGTAAGTACCAAAACAATAACAGTACAAAGTTGAAAACGTCACCGTGATCAAGCCAGTTTGTAAACGATTGTTTTGTAGGTTGACCGTCGTACAGGAAATTGTCAAGTTGATCCAACTTGTACCCATGCAACTGACCTATTTTCTATACGACCGTCAATCTGTTCATTACAAATGTTCAAATGTGTGTGAATTCCTAAGGGACCAAACTGCTGAAGTCATCGGTCCCTAGACTTACGCACTACTTGAAGTAACAAACTAACTTATGGTAAGAACAACACACACACCCATGCCCAAGGGAGGACTCGAACCTCTGGCTGGAGACGTTCATTACAGATATTATATGAAAGTTATTGTAAAGCCTATGAAACCTATGTATGAAACCCACGGTACTTCTGAATAGGATGCATCTGTCTTACTGATGTAATGACAAAAAAAATACGAAGAAATATTACGGACAAACCTTACACCCCACCATTATCATGTAACTGTTGGAGTCAATTGACTTACTCCACAATAATGTTGTTCTACGCATCCGAGTACGTAGTTGAATGATATACCTACAGTGATGGATTTATCTACAATGCCTACGAGGATGAGTAATTCAGGTTCTCATTGGATACAAACAAAGCGACCTGAGACATCCTGTATCAGCTGTGCAAAAACCACGGAATCCGCAGAGGAGGACACAGAAAGAGACCGAAGACGACACTACTTATGCCATTCGGATGCGGGAGGCCTTGTAATAGCACACTGTCACTGGTCGTTAACAGATACTGGACTACATGGAATGAAATTAAAGGCACACGTTATGTTACTCGCTAAGCAGACCGGGCAAGATTCAACTCATTTTAAACGACAAGGTGTAGTTGTGGGTCAGGTGTTTAGAAATACTGACATTGACAAAAATAAGATACAGATACGGTTATGGTTGAGTAGAAAGCAGAAATGTTCTTCTACTAACTTACGTGAAGGCATTTATGTATGGAAACACCAGTTGTGCATTATAATCATCGTATCTAAGGACTTTATACTAACAACAATGCAGTTAATGGTTCAAATGGCTCTGAGCACTATGGGACTCAACATCTCAGGTCATCAGTCCCCTAGAACTTAGAACTACTTGAACCTAATTAACCTAAGGACATCACACACATCCATGCCCGAGGCAGGATTCAAAACTGCGACCGTAGCGGTCGAACGGTTCCAGACTGAAGCGCCTAGAACCGCTCGGCCACCAATGGCCGGCAACAATGCAGATTGGCTGGTAAATAAACAACACTTTGCCCTGCAATAAGCTTATTTTCTTCCTTCGGTTTTGTGTCGAGCGGTCATATCTCAAGTTCTCAGTCATGTCAGTAGTGACTGAAAGTAAAACGTACCCCCATCAGGTCATTATGTATTCTCTATGGTCAGCTTCAGTTAGTTAACTACTTCTACAGGAGAATGGACTCCTCAAGATTTCTCCAAGCAACATAGTCTACCGCTATAGGCTTCATATTGGTCATTGTATGTTTTATAATGGCATTTGCCCAGCTTCGATTTGGTTCTCAGTCCCTCGGAATTCTACAAAATCCTTGGGTACATCTGTCACTCACTCACCTTGGTACGTATTCTACCACCGCCATTGTGTTTTCACAAAGATGTCTTAGACGGAAATTTGTTCCATAAACAGTTTGTTGGTTTTTGAACGAACTTCACATTAAAATATCTTACCTTAATTCTATAAAAAAAAAAAGCTTAATACACTCGTTGTAACTTTTCCGTTGGACACTTATTGGAAGCTTAGTTGTTACTGATCCTTAGTTTACCAATTTTAAAGAAGCTGTGATCTAACAGTGTCTGAATGTCAAATTGGGCACTGTATCTCAGGCACATTTATTAGGTAAGTTACCTTTGCGGAAAATCAGCAGGAGCAGCACTAACTAAGCCCTCTGACAGCAACATGCAAACTGCTTAATTTCCTGCCACATGACGACATTATTAGGACTCCTCTGACTCGTTCTCACAGAGGAGACAGAATAATGAGACCACGTAAGTAGGCAGCGGTTCGCCCTCTTCTTCTCTACTCACCAGGAGACTGCAGTTGAAGGCCAGCATCACTACCAGAGGCATTAAATACTATTTAAAAATTTCTTGAAAATAGAACGTAAGGGAACATTATTCTTGATGTGGCTTGTTGACTAACTTCTTGGTTAAGAATGTTAAAGGGAACTTCGTCTCCAGTCGTTTGTGTGTGTGTGTGTGTGTGTGTGTGTGTGTGTGTGTGTGTGTGTGTGTGTGTGTGTGTGTGTGCGCGCTGATCAAGTGGCTATCTGGCAAACTCACACAATCTTTCATAACTGGTTAAAGTGTACCGTTGAAGTCCTTATAGTTCAGTTCCTGCAGCTTTTTATGTTCTTCCTCTTTGCTTCTGTGTGGAGTGCCTAATCTCATGGCCGAACACACTGAGCTACCGAACCAGAACCGCTACACCACCAGGCCGGTCGTCGACGGCATACGTCAGCACTGGCAGTGCAGGGAATATAACGGAAGTCAGTGGGCATACGGAAGACATAACTGAGATCATCAACCGCGCCTCAGTCGACGCTCCCTTGGCTGACGGAAGCAGTGGAGTCCACCGACGCTCGGCAACCATGCACTCTGTCAGCATTATGGGACATCGCGCGCGCGCGCGTACACACACGATCGAGGCTACTGTGTGTCTCAAGCTGCACTGTTGCTGTTTGAAATGCTTGCGTGAGAAGAGCCGCAAAAAATCAATTTGAAAGCACGAAACAAATCTATTGACTGCAGTCCTATTTCAGTATACATGTATAAGTACCATAGACGCCGATATGTCTGAATAAATGTAGCTCAAGCACAAACCCTCTGTCGCATAACAATTCGCTGTCTCCAACTGCCATCAATACAAAAATAACATCTGGTTCTATGAGTTGTGCAATCTTCTTTCTAATGTGTTCTTTGTACATTATTTTAGTTTTATAAGTGATTTTCGCATTTATTTCTGATTTATTTCTGTAAATTCTTCCATTCGTGGATGGTTCTATTTTCATTCATATATTTAAAGATGACTATTGAATTATCTAAAAATATATGTCTACATCTGCAGCCACGCTGGATTAGCCGAGCGGTCTACGGCACTGCAGTCAAGGACTATGCGGCTGGTCCCGGCGGAGGTTCGAGTCCTCCCTCGGGCATGGGTGTGTGTGTTTGTCCTTAGGATAATTTAGGTTAAGTACTGTATAAGCTTAGGGACTGATGACCTTAGCAGTCAAGTTCCATAAGATTTCACACAAATTTGAACATGTTTTTTCTACATCTACTTCCATATATCGCAAATCAGTGTTAAGTACATGGCAGAGAGTCCTTTCCATTCAACGGCTTATTAGGGCTTCTGTTCCATTCACGTAAAGACCTCGGGAAGAATTACGGTCTTATTGTCTCAGTGCACGCTGTAATTACTCTGATTTTGTCCTTGTGATGTCTATGGGAGTGGTGCACCGAGACCTGTAGTCATCATTTTAAGCTGGTTATGAATCTTTGCAAGTGAGCTTTCTCGGGATGGTTCGCAGGCATCTGCAAACATCTACCAATACAGTTTCCTGAGAACCTCTGACACTCTCCGACCTGTGACCATTCGTGTTGTTGTTCTGCAGGTGTCCAATATCCCGTGCTAGTCCTACATTTTTGGTATAGGTGCTACACACATGAGCAATATTCCGAGGTGTGTTACATGGGTGCTTTGTAAGCAGTTCCCTTTGTGGCAAGCAGTGGTGGAAATACAACACGCACACAAGTCTTTCTGTTCCAGGCTCCCACGCCTAACCCTCAACTTTTCGCGTTATCAGCGTGAACTGCAAGATACTGTCTGGGCTGAGTGGGAGCTGTGAACTGGAGTTTATGTGGCACAGCGAAAATTTCTGAGGCAGCAGAGAGGATAACCCACCAGAAAAGAAAGTTACTCAGACCGTACAGCTACTGAACTAGGAGGCCGTACAACGAGCTTTTACATGCTTCTGAGTTCACACACGTACGAGCAGGTGCTGTCATCCCGAAGAAACTACTGTCACGTACACCATCATACAGTGACGTATTTTTACGATGCATGGACGACTGAAGAATTTGGAACAGCTCATTATCAAATACAAAATTATAAAAGTTTTAGAAATTTTCTATCAAACTTCTTGAAATATTCAGAAATATTTTATGTACTGTTACAGTCGCATTTAACATTAAAAATTGTTTACGAAGTGATGACTACTTTCGGTAGGTTAACTACCGTTCTTCGGATCACACGTACTACTATGAATTCACTAACAATGAACAAAACCAATGCATCGATGGTAACATTCTTGTTAAAAATCTTCAGGTATGGAAATAAAATTAAATGAGCGTTTGGCGTCATTGGCCAGGAGGCCCCTTACGGGGCAGGTCCGGCCGCCTAGGTGCAGGTCTTGTTACCTTCTACGCCACGTTGGGCGACCTGCGCGCCGGATGGGGATGAAACGATGATGAAGACAACACAACAGCCAGTCCCTGAGCGGAGAAAATCTCCGATTCAGCCGGGAATCCAACCCGGGGCAATCCGTCACGCTGACCACTCAGCTATCGATGCAGACATCTGTTGTGTACGGCCATGCTACCCGTGACAGCATTTGAAACAAAAAGCCTGCACAGCGTCGTAAAAAAAATTATACTCTGCAACACCCAAATAATTATTTTCGTAACAGTCAGTAACTGCAAGCAGCGATTCACGAAGTAAGGAGTAACTGAAGTCAAAAGTAAAACGTTTTGTTTATGCAACGACACTAAGCAGTGCTTGAGGTGGTAATAATAGGGATGTCACTGATCAGTTGATGACTGGAAGCAAATGATGTGGAGTGAGGAATGACGCTATACTCTGCAGCAGTCCGATGGAAGTGTTTGGGTTTTGTGAATGCCTGGGGCACGTTACCTGCGGTCATGTGTAGAGCCTATTGTGAAGTACGAAGGAGGTCTCGTTGTGGTGTAGGGGTTTGGGGTTCGATCCACTTATTGCATTTAAAAGAATGTTAAATGCAGAATGATATGAACACATTTTACATCATTGTGTTCTGTCTACAGTAGAAGAGCCGTTCCGAGACGATTGTTTCTATTGACATCACAATTCACCCTGCCACAAAGCAGGACGTTTGAGGCAGTGGTATGTGAACAGTAAGGTTCGTGAAATCTGGCTTACTCAGATTTCCGACCGCAACCCAATGGAACACCATTGGGACCAGCTAGAGCGTCGACTTCGCTCGGACCCATGCGTCCATCATCATTTCTCTGGTTTTGGTTCTTGAGGAACGATGAGCTGGCATTCCTCAACAGACATTCAGAAACCTCACTGAACGGTCCCCTCCCCAATTGTTGCCGCCATAAGCGTGAAGGAAAGAAACAGGCGATATTAACGTATGCTAATAGGCGGCCGGATACTTTTAATGGGATAATGCATCTGATGTGGCTAACAGAAGCAACGTAACGAAAAGATCGCGCTAATAGGCCTACTAGAAGACCGAAATTACAACATTACCGTTGTTTTTTAAACACACGTCGTGAAGCCTGGAATAATATTTGTTGAACAACACGGTGGCGCAGTTGTAAGTTACCCGCATCGTCTTTGAAAGCGAATGCAATTTATCTACTCCTGAAATAAAGTAAACCGCCACAACAGGGGGCAGTTTTATACAACATTACCGTTATTTTTTAAACACACGACGTGAAGCCTGGAATAATATTTGTTGAACAACACGCTGGCGCAGTTGTAAGTTACCCGCATCGTCTTTGAAAGCGAATGCAATATATCTACTCCTGAAATAAAGTAAACCGCCACAACAGGGGGCAGTTTTATGCAATAATCTATTATTAGCATTCTTCAGTCTGCAAGTCAGTTAATTTCATCAGTGAAGTTAGACGTTGCTCTTTGCGCTCTGCAAATTGACTTTCTCGATAGAAGAAATAATTAAAATTGTGGAATCACATGTGAAGACAGGTTTGATGAAGGAAACTCGGGGAAGTTTCGGGGTCAAGGATCCTTATGGACGACTACCAGCCAAGACATCAATACAGTCTGTATAAAAATTGGTGCACCTATGGATCTGTGCAAAACGGAAGACGACGAAGAATTCTTACAGTTCGCACGCCACAAGTTATTGCAGACCTTCGCCAAAGAATTATTAAGAGTTCAAAAAAGTCTACTGGTAAATTCGTCCAACGGGGGCATATACGCAGGCGGAATTGTCCGTGGATATTGAATAGTCTTAATCTGCAGCCGTATCGTGTGACGGCTGTGGAGCAGTTCTCGGAGGATGAGAGTTAGAAACGTGTAGATGCACCTAGCTTTTGAATAACATCAACGATGTTTATTAGACCCTTTCTGTTACATACACTCCTGGAAATTGAAATAAGAACACCGTGAATTCATTGTCCCAGGAAGGGGAAACTTTATTGACACATTCCTGGGGTCAGATACATCACATGATCACACTGACAGAACCACAGGCACATAGACGCAGGCAACAGAGCATGCACAATGTCGGCAAGTACAGTGTATATCCACCTTTCGCAGCAATGCAGGCTGCTATTCTCCCATGGAGACGATCGTAGAGGTGCTGGATGTAGTCCTGTGGAACGGCTTGCCATGCCATTTCCACCTGGCGCCTCAGTTGGACCAGCGTACGTGCTGGACGTGCAGACCGCGTGACACGACGCTTCATCCAGTCCCAAACAATCTCAATGGGGGACAGATCCGGAGATCTTGCTGGCCAGGGTAGTTGAATTACACCTTCTAGAGCACGTTGGGTGGCACGGGATACATGCGGACGTGCATTGTCCTGTTGGAACAGCAAGTTCCCTTGCCGGTCTAGGAATGGTAGAACGATGGGTTCGATGACGGTTTGGATGTACCGTGCACTATTCAGTGTCCCCTCGACGATCACCAGAGGTGTACGGCCAGTGTAGGAGATCGCTCCCCACACCATGATGCCGGGTGTTGGCCCTGTGTGCCTCGGTCGTATGCAGTCCTGATTGAGGCGCTCACCTGCACGGCGCCAAACACGCATACGACCATCATTGGCACCAAGGCAGAAGCGACTCTCATCGCCGAAGACGACAGGTCTCCATTCGTCCCTCCATTCACGCCTGTCGCGACACCACTGGAGGCGGGCTGCACGATGTTGGGGCGTGAGCGGAAGACGGCCTAACGGTGTGCGGGACCGTAGCCCAGCTTCATGGAGACGGTTGCGAATGGTCCTCGCCGATAGCCCAGGAGCAACAGTGTCCCTAATTTGCTGAGAAGTGGCGGTGCGGTCCCCTACGGCACTGCGTAGGATCCTACTGTCTTGGCGTGCATCCGTGCGTCGCTGCGGTCCGGTCCCAGTTCGACGGGCACGTGCACCTTCCGCCGACCACTGGCGACAACATCGATGTACTGTGGAGACCTCACGCCCCACGTGTTGAGCAATTCGGCGGTACGTCCACCCGGCCTCCCTCGTGCCCACTATACGCCCTCGCTCAAAGTCCGTCAACTGCGCATACGGTTCACGTCCACGCTGTCGCGGCATGCAACCAGTGTTAAAGACTGCGATGGAGCTCCGTATGCCACGGCAAACTGGCTGACACTGACGGCGGCGGTGCACAAATGCTGCGCAGCTAGCGCCATTCGACGGCCAACACCGCGGTTCCTGGTGTGTCCGCTGTGCCGTGCGTGTGATCATTGCTTGTACAGCCCTCTCGCAGTGTCCGGAGCAAGTATGGTGGGTCTGACACTCCGGTGTCAATGTGTTCTTTTTTCCATTTCCAGGAGTGTGGTAAGTGATGAGGAATGGTTTCATCTTTCCGAACATGTGACTTCGCAGAACACATGGTACTGGGCAACGGAGAAACCTAACATTGTGCGCCATTAACCACTCCATGATGAAAAAAAAAAATTGGCATTTGTTGCACTGCAACAGGAACGCGCATCATTGGACCCATATTGCCGCGCGGGATTAGCCGAGCGGTCTCAGGCGCTGCAGTCATGAACTGTGCGGCTGATCCCGGCGGAGGTTCGAGTCCTCCCGCGCGTGTGTGTGTGTGTGTGTGTGTGTGTGTGTGTGTGTGTGTGTGTGTGTGTGTGTGTGTGTGTCCTTAGGATTATTTAGGGTAAGTAGTGTGTAGGCTTAGGGACTGATGACCTTAGCAGTTAAGTCCCATATAATTTAACATTTTTTTGGACCCATATTTTTTTGGCGCTACCCTTAACACGGTTGCGAATACAAAAGTTTTGGTTACATTTTGTGCTCGACTGACTGAATAGGAAAGAAAATACTGCTACTTCCAGCAAGATGGGGCAACATGTAACATGTCTAAGGTATCCATGGAACGAGTTAATGACGTCTTCTCTGAGGGACGAACTGTCAGCAAACGCTTATGACCACCACGTTCGCCATATCTAATAACATTTGGCCTTTTCTTAAGTGCACACTTGAAGAGCAAGGTCTATGAAACAAATCCATACACACAATACACGAACTGAAAGACAACATCAACCGTGAATTTGCCACCATTCATATCCGAACTTTACGCTAAATTTATACTGAATACTCTAATATATCCACCGCTGCGTACTGGTGTTGTAGGGGGGTAACTTTCAACATCTTCCAAAAATGTATTTTTCATGGTAAATAAGTGCTAAGTCCATATCAGCTCTTCGTTTCTGTAATTTCACTTTATTTTGATTTTATACTTACACAGGCTACTGTTACTTGAGACTCTGTATAACGCCGTCATGGCAAGGTGGCTTACATCCCTCGCGTATGTTCTTTTACGTAGCCAGCGCTGTAATAGCAGATACTTGGTGACAAGAACTATGTAGCGAACACGAGTGCTTGCTGATGTCAACACTGGCAAATGTCATAGTGTACGGGCTGTGTGTGGAAATGAGTTGGTCCCTCGCACTTTATAGTTTACGGGGCGACTGATCGATGTGTCGTGGTCAGCCAGATAAAGTGGCGAACGAGCGCTTTAGGTGTAAGAGGCGGTCGGCCGAGGTGCCGGTCGTAATGACCTGTGGCGGCAAAAACTCTGAGAGGGCGTGCCGTGCGGCGGCAGAGCTTGTAAACGGCTTATCGCGTGTGGCCGAGTCGCGTATCGGAAAAGGTTTAGAGCCGGGAGCGCACGCGCGTCGCTGGGATCCGGGCTCACGAGACAGACCAGGTGTGTGTGTGTGTGTGTGTGTGTGTGTGTGTGTGTGTAAGCGAAGGAGTGCAAGCGTTGCATAACGGAATAACTAGGGAGAAGGGGGGGGAGATGTGTATATATGTGTGTGTGTGTGTGTGTGTGTGTGTGTGTGTGTGTGTGTGTGTGTGTGTGTGTGAGAGAGAGAGAGAGAGAGAGAGAGAGAGAGAGAGAGAGAGAGAGAGAGAGGGAGAGAGGGGGGGGGGGGGAAGGGGAAGGGGTGAGGGGGGAAAAGGGAAGGGGGAGGGGAAGGGGGAGGGGGAGGGGAAGGGGGAGTGGAAGGGTAGGGGAAGGGGGAGGGGAAAGGGTAGGGGAAGGCGGGAAGGGGGAGGGGAGGGGAAGGGGAAGGGGGAGGGGATGGGGAGAGGGAGGGGCAGAGGAGGGGAGAGGGGAAGGGGAGGAGAAGGGGGAGGGGGATGGGAGGGGGAGGGGGAGGGGGAGGGAGAGGGGGAGAGGGAGGGGGAGGGGGAGGGGGATGGGAGGGTGAGGGGGAGGGAGAGGGGGAGAGGGAGGGGGAGGCGGGAGGGGGAGGGGGGGAGAGGGCCAAGTGAGTAGGAATCGCACACTGAGGGTTCCGTACAAACTTAATTATGTATATAGACAGGTAATGCATTCCGGGAATAGCGATACTGGATGATTTTTGTCTGTTACTGACACTGATACTGTCCCCTGTGTGTCCAAGACTGATTGCTGGTTTGAATTCGGATAAAAAGTGACAAAATAAATATTTTTTCGTGCTATATATAAGAGGTAGGTTTACTTCATTATATTTTTTACACCTGTGACCTAACAACTCTTTGCCTTAGAAAAGGGCCACGCGGGGTAGCCGCGCAGTCTAGGGTGTCTTGTCATGGTCCGCGTGGCTCCCGCCGTCGGAGGTTTGAGTCCTCCCTCGGGGAGGGATGTGTGTCGTTCTTCGCATAAGTTAGTTTAAGTTAGATTAAATAGTGTGTAAGCTTAGGCACCAACGACCTCAGCAGTTTCATCCCGTAACACCCTACCACAAAATTCCAATTTCCTAAAAAAAATGTTGTAAGTGAAGTTCGGAATGAAAGGTAGTTAAAACCCGAGGAAACAGTAGCAAGTTAAGGTTTATCTAAAACAACCGTTTTGCGCATCATGCATGATCATTTGGGCATGGTTCAAATGGCTCTGAGCACTGTGGGACTTAACATCTATGGTCATCAGTCCCCTAGGACTTATAACAACTTAAACCTAACTAACCTAAGGACAGCACACAACACCCAGTCATCACGAGGCACAGAAAATTCCTGAGCCCGGGAATCGAGCCCGGGAACCCGGTTGCGGGAAGCGAGAACGCTACCGCACGACCACGAGCTGCGGACATTTGGGCATGAAAAAAACCAATAGTTTCAGTGGTAAGACAAGGCTGCAACCTGTCTCCATTGTTGTTCATATTATTGATGGATCATATGTTGAAAACAATAGACTGGCTGGGTGAGATTAAGATATGTGAACACAAAATAAGCAGTCTCGCCTATGCGGATGACTTAGTTGTGTTGGCAGATTCGATTGAAAGTTTGCAAAGTAATATTTCAGAGCTAGATCAGAAATGTAAGGACTATGGTATGAAGATCAGCATCTCCAAAACAAAAGTAATGTCAGTGGGAAAGAAATATGAACGGATTGAGTGCCAAATAGGAGGAACAAAGTTAGAACAGGTGGACAGTTTCAAGTACTTAGGATGCATATTCTCACAGGATGGCAACATAGTGAAAGAACTGGAAGCGAGCTGTAGCAAAGCTAATGCAGTGAGCGCTCAGCTACGATCTACTCTCTTCGGCAAGAAGGAAGTCAGTACCAAGACTAAGTTATCTGTGCACCGTTCAATCTTTCGACCAACTTTGTTGTATGAGAGCGAAAGCTGGGTGGATTCAGGTTACCTTATCAACAAGGTTGAGATTACGGATATGAAAGTAGCTAGGATGATTGCAGGTACTAGTAGATGGGAACAATGGCAGGAGGGTGTCCACAATGAGGAAATCAAACAAAAAATTGGGAATGAACTCTATAGATGTAGCAGTCAGGATGAACAGGCTTAGATGGTGGGGTCATGTTACACGCATGGGAGAAGGAGGGTTACCCAAGAGACTCATGGGTTCAGCCGTACAGGGTAGGAGGAGTCAGGGTAGACGAAGGAGAAGGTACCTGGATTCGGTTAAGAATGATTTGGAAGTAATAGGCTTAATGTCAGAAGAGGCACCAATGTTAGCACTGAATAGGGGATCATGGAGCAATTTTGTAAGAGGGACTACGCTCCAGACTGAATGCTGAAAGGCATAATCAGTGTTAAATGATAATGATGATGATGATAAAGAATCTGTTCCTTTATCGGTAAAATGTTCTATTACAGCAACTTTCATTTCGTCATCACCAGTTTTATTTCCTGGAAGGTCTTTCTTCAGTTTGGAGAAGATTGAGCAGTCACATGGCGGGCCACATCTGGACTATAGGGTGGGCGGTCAATCTGGGAGCCACATTCCTGTACTGGATACTTCTCAATTACCACCGTGTGCACTGGCGCATTGTCGTGGAGGAGACGAACACCATGTTACAACCTTCCTCGCCTCTTTAGTTTGATAGGGCTGCACAATTTGTGCAGAAGTGAAGAGAAATCCTCTGGCATCCCAGAAGACTGCTGTCGTGACCTAGTTTGTACACTGACTGACATTCGCCTTTCTTGGTGGAGCTTCACCAGTTTTACGCCATTCAAGTAATTATTTTTTTGTACAGAGGATCGCTACACAGAACCATAGTTTCATCCCATGTTTCAGTGGATTCCAATACTTCTTTCTGGTTGCCATGGCACAGCTCCAAGAACTTCGTGCAACAAGTCATACGGTGCTCTTTCTGCACTGCAGAGAGAAGTGTGGGCGCCCATCTTCCTCTGGATTTTTTCATGCCTGAATGATCATGAATGATGCGCAAAACGGTTGTTTTAGATAAACCTTACCTTGCTACAGTTTCCTCGGGTTTTAACTACCTTTCACGCTGAACATTTTCAACAATAGCGGTGGTTTCCTCAGTCACCACCTCAACAGGTCGACCAACGCATGTATCATCAAAAATGCTCTCTCCGACTAAATGTAACTTTTTTAGACCATTCCTTCACTGTGGAGAATAAGGGGGAAGCATCATTACGAACACCATCCAAGCCAACTTTGATTTCAGATGGTGAAAGCTACTGTTTTGTGAGGGACTTCTTCACTGCAGGATACTCTATTTTATCCGTGGTGCGCGGCACGCAAGCGTCCTACTCAAAGGAGCGTCAACATTTCACTGAAGTTATAGCAGACTGCAATTCGTGTGCACGTCTGCTGAGAAATGTCGCTAGCTCCCGTCCAAGGAATTTTAACCTTCGCGCTTGTATTCAAGGACAGGCCTGGCCGGATAATTCAAGGTCGGGCCGGAAACTTAGGGAACCTACCTAGTACAGTTACAGATTAACAATGTTCCATATTTTTCCTTTACTTTTACCATGAAACCCTGCTTCTTGAGAAATTTCATTACTATAGACTAATGGGAAGTACCCAGAATGTTTTGATGAGTGAGTTTGTGAGAATCGCAACATGTGACATAAATGACCATATCATTTGGCTGTGTTGACTTAAAAGCTTATATTTACAATACCGACTAGGAACCAAAGACCGTGGTATGTGACCCATACTCTGACTTGATAAATTTACACGTTCCTGAGCAAAATGGGTCTTGACAGATGGACAGACATACAGACAGCCAACTGAGTGAACCTATAACGGTTCGGTTTTCATCAATTGAGGTACGAAAGCCTAATAAAAGGGGTACAACTCTACAAACATGACGTAAAACGCCATTTCAGCAGTACTGACGGAGAGGAGTAAAAGTAATTACTCAGGCGCCGTTGCGACTAAAGAGCGAGAACACTGTTCGGAAGCGTGTAACACACACTGCGTGATACGACAGTGAAACATCCAAGAGAGAGAGAAGAAATGAAACAAAACTTCACGGATTGAGAAGCTATTTGACGTTATTTCAGTGTCTACAAAGCAGAATCAAATTTGCAAATAACTGGCTCACTTATCAGTATAATGAACCTCTCCCCCTTTGGTCTGGATGCGCGCACTGATTCGGTTGGGGCACTTCTGAGGCAGGCTGTCCCACAACTTTTGTAACTGGTCCTTGATGTCCTGGATACAGTTTCCGGGAAGGAGTTGTTGTCCGGGGATGTACGACCTTGCTGGCAGCTGTGGCCGAGCGGTTCTAGGCACTTCCGTCCGGAACCGCGGTGCTGCTACGGTCGCTGGGCATGCACGTGTGTGATGTCCTTAGGATAGTTGGGTTTAAGTAGCTCTAAGTCTAGTGGACAGATGATCTCGGATGCTAAGTCCCATAGTGCTCACAGCCATTTGAACCACTTGGTCCGACCTATTTTGTATTAGGAATGCATTTTGCTATCTTCTTTACCACAGTACCATATCAACATAACGTAGACAGTACATGGAAACACATAATATGTGTGAACGAGCGTTTTTCTGTTGAAAAATGACGAAACGATATTTTAGCTTGAAAGGTAACACACGAGGACGTAAGTTGTGCCGTCAGAGTTCTTATAATCACTAGCAGTCGTGACCTGAGGTGAAACCTGATGGCTCTCCACGCTATGACGCCAAACGTAACACACTGCTGTCTGTCTACAAAACATTGGAAGAACAGCACTTCTCCCTAGGTCGCCACCATACTCTCCAAACAATGGTCACCTGGGGTAGTGCAGAACCGTATTTCATCGCTGAGTACAATGCGACGCCATTCATCAGCAGTCAATGTTGCCTGGTCACGACACCAATTCCATGTGCAGTCCTTTCCCTTGTGGTGTTACATGCAGCTTACATTTTGGACGGCACAGAATGTTACGGGGTGTCAATTACTTGCCCTTGAATGGCAGGTGTAGATGTGAAGAAACTACAATGAGCTTGGTGCACATAAAGGCAATCCTCCATTGTGTTGATCAGGCCTAGCCAACTGGTACCTCGACAATGACAACTTCTCCCCTCACGCAGTCCAACATCAACCCACTGTCGCATCAGAATGCTTCCACAAATCTGGATGTGCACATTTCGACCAGTGGGTGAAATGGAATCCCAGAACAATGTCCCTTTCTAACTCTGGCGGATCCGCTTTGCAATGCAAGTAAGCGCCATCATCAAGACCGTCCTAGCGATATTACTCAGCATTTGACAATCTTGACGCACCTTATATGCCTTACCAGGCTTGCTAACAACTCTAAACACAAACAGTACTGATGTACTCTGGTGGTCGTTCTGCCTGTCACATGACATGTGCAAAGACGACCTTACATAGATTTTTTGACGAAGTCGTCTGGGAGCTTCACTTTTCTGGTCTGGCCCATGCCTGTATGCTCTTCGTGTGACCACTTTGTACCCAGAGCCAGAATGCAGTAGAATGATGTCTTTCCAATCCGGAGATATGGGATGATATTGCTCCTAAATGGACTGTGGGGAGCCGTAAGAGGTTGGCTCATGGGTAAGTCATTATCCAAGGATGATATTTGTTTCAATGCACGTGCTGCGAAATAAGCATATGAAAAGCACTTGCAACAGGAAGTGGAGAGATTAGCATTAGGCAGGAACGGACTTGGAAACTGCTTGGATGCGGCTACTGAGTCTGATCTACAAAAGGTCTGAATGTTGTACAATGCCATGGAGTGTTTTGGGTCCACCGAACAAAGTGGTGTAGTGGTTGACAGACTGGGCTCGGAATTACATGGCTGCCGGTTCAAACCCACTGATGACAATTTTAATTAAGTTTTCCTGTGATTTCCCTAAATTGCTACCGAGCGAGGTGGTGCAATGTTTAGTACACTGGACTCGCAATCGGGAGGACGACGGTTCAATCCCCCGTCCGGTTATCCTGATTTGAGATTTCTGTGATTTCCCTAAATCGCTCCAGGCAAATGCCGGAATAGTTCCTTTGAAAGGGCACGGCCGACCTCCTTTCTCATCCTTCCTTAATCCGATGAGACCGATGAACTCGCTGTTTGGTCTCTTTCCCCAAAATTGCTCCAAGCTAATGGCTTTGAAAGAGCACGGTCGATTTCCAACCTTGAAAAATTATAAGCTTTTATTCGATCTCTAATGACGCCGACGTCAATGGGACATCAAACTCTAATCTTCCTTCCTTTCCTTCTTTCTTTTTAGGAGCTTGTGACATAGGTCAGCAGGCAGTGGACGTAGAGAGTAGAAGTCTTATGCTCGTCTGAGGCAGAAGTGATGTTTACATTGAGTATTTCAGAAGTCCAGAGAGGACAGAAAGCGGAAACCCGTTCGGCTCGTCACTTTTCATTCATTCATGATGAATAATTCGACTGGATGGGAATTGAGTTAGACAGGCTCTGTTAATAGAAAGTTTAGACGGATTAATGAGATTGCATTGATTGTATGCAATTACTCCATTACCTCTTGCTTTTATTTGATTTAATCTTAACATTCTTTTATTTAATATGACACTGGCTGTATCGATATTTTTCTGGATAAATTTTAGAATTGAAGAGTGCTGTGAGTATGAAACAGCAGTTGCAGGTGGCATGGCGAAAGCTGCCTGACATGAGACGAGGGAAATTGGTTCTCGCAGAACTGTGAATAGGTGAATGACTGGTATAGTTGCCCTCATCTTGTATTGGGAAAGTCGCCTTGGCTAACGTCACACCGGCGCCTGGTTTATTGTTCAGTATATTGCACGTGTCTGATTTTCATGGCTGAGTTGAAAGCATTTGTTGAGACAACAGAACTCAGCTGTCACGAGGTAAGCAAGAGTTTGCAACTTGTTAAGAAAAGAGTTTTCAGCTGATAAGCATCTTTTGGCTTCCTGGGAGCGAAAAAAAGGAGAGCAGGATAAGATGGCTCTGATATACTACCAGTTCGGAAAACACTGAGTAGTTGGCTGTAGCCTGGAGTACAGTTTATTAGTTTCCCCAGGGCCTGTGAAGCGATGCTATGCACTGTTTGAGAGGGCCTTATTGGTGAAACTGATGTGCAGTCAGGAGTCTGTAGCACATTAAGTGGGAAGGTAGTAGAGATCGCCGCGTTCTTAACGTTTCGCCTCTTTTTGGCGGGATAATCTATTAAGGAAACAATCACGTCCTTCGCAGACTAATATGGCTTTAAAGAGAAGTGTTTGCCGAGATTCTTGGTAGGCAGGCATTTCTTTACTGACTAGAAAGAATAGGATTGCTTCTCTGGGACTGGTGTTGAACACATGGGTACTCCAGACGCTTCCCAGTGAGTTGCGACAGGAGATTTCATCAGCAGAATAGGTTCACGTCTTCGTGTTCTTGGCATGTCAATTCGTACTTGGTGGCAGCCAGCCATGGAACTACAGTCTTGCTCATATTGCACCGACGATAATGGTGAGCGTAATTATCAGCTTTCGCATGGTGGGACCATCACAAGCTAGAAGTTCCCATTCAAGACCGGTTTCTCGTTCCCGTAGTCATCAGTACATTGTCATTTGCGTGGGCTTATTCGTTTTCCTGCACAGACAAGCAATCACTATAATTGATGTTCAGGAAGGTCGACGAAGTTCACCAAGTCATATACTTAATTTAACTATGACTACCACTGAGAAAATTTTACAGACAATAGCTCACTTTTCTGATTCTCACAGTTAATATTCTTGGCGTGGCATCCTTGTGATTTCGTGATTTGTTCAGATAGTTGTCCATTTGAACGCTTTTTGCATTGAAGTGAAGAATATACACAAATCATGTCTTTGATACGAGTAAATGATGACTTCCTAATAACATCTGACGTTTTTCCAGTGGTAAAACGCAAATTCCCCCCTTTAAGATTCACTGCTGGGGACACTATCTTTCATGGTGTTGATCAATGCTTTGTTTACACTTATTCCAGCAGTGGATCTTAAAGACGTGTCTATATGACGATTAGTTCTGACTCAGTTATATTCACTCACACACAGGCGGGGATTTGCAACGGCAATCCTTTGTGGTCTTGCACTACAGGAAATTGAGAGAATCCAGAACTATGTCCCTTTAAGAGAGCGTGGACCTGGGTGTGAGACATTCTGGTTTTCGAGGCGAGTGTTGTTATTTAGCGAGTGTGTACAGCCCAAGAGGCAGAGAGCTCAAATTAGGTTGTGGAGACAAGTACGGCGGTGGTTATCAAATGTGACGACTTGGTGAGGTTTTCATTGAAGCCAGTAAATTACATACGTTTCCGTGGAAATTTGGTGTGAAAGCGTTTCGGTAGGCTTTTGTGAGACAGCGCATAATCAAGATTGCGGATGGAAGGAAGGAACAATGGTACAACTACAGTTATACAATGAAACCTGCACTAACATTGGTGATTGGAAGTATGAAGTGGGTGGTCCATCACGGTCGACGTCATGTACTGCTTCTTCACTCCCCACATCAATAATGATTACTATATTCTCTAGTTCTTCTTCCACTGCCCATCTATGTGCCAGTATTCATTTTCAATTCTTTTTATAGGGTCACTACCTTTTAATCGATCATATTGGGCAACCTTAGATGAAGACCTTTTTTATTTGCTTTAGGATGGTTAAATTAATAGAAGAATATTTTTTAATTTTTGTTTCATTTTATTCCGTATTAGCTCTATAGGTTTCAAATCACAATTATATGGTATCACTCTCAGGACAGAATATCCCCTACGCATAAAGTTATCTGCTTTAAAACAGTCTCTAGTTTATCACAGAGCACAAATCGTAAAAGCTCTTTTCGTGAGCTAATTTAGAAACTGATTTTGTTCTGTAGAAGCCACTTAATTATACCCTCTTTTCAGGGTCGCGGTAGCGGTGTCTGAACAGTAGGATTCAGTGTGTTATCAAGAACAACAATACTATGTACTGGGATGCCAGGAATGTGGTAATTAGCACCATCCATGTCACAGTGATATTCTTGGGAGTTAGGTTTCGATTCATAAATTAGTTCTGTTGCCTCCATAAAACCCATTGCTTCTCCAGCTTAGACAACAATGCCTCTTTGGCTGGCACTGCTATTTTTCATCACAAGCCGAACTACTTCGTGCTGCCAGCACATTTTCGTGGGGTAACGCTTTTCGTCCTTGAATACCATTAGTTCATTTGACTCTTTTTTATTATTTCTGATTTCTCTGAAGTATTCCGCTCGCTTTGGAACTATGTTGGGGAGTTACTCGTATGTTTACTTTTTTGAACCGAAATCCCATCTGTTTCAAAATGTTCCGAAGAGTTTCCATCCCTCCATGAAAATTAACCTCGGTTTCGGAAAATATAAGCAGCTTCCTCAACGTTGCGATATCCTCCTCCAGCGCTTAATACTGAAAAATGTTCTTTCAGTAATTGCGGTGCCGCGCGGAGTAGCCGCGCGGTTTGAGGCGCCATGTCACGGACTGCGCGGCCCCTCCCGCTGGAGGTTCGAGTCCTCCCACGGGCATGGGTGTGTGTGTGTCGTTCTTATCGTAAGTTAGCTTAAGTTACTTTAAGTACTGTGTAAGTCTAGGGACCGATGACCTCCTCCGTAGTTTGGTCCCTTTAGAATTCACACACATTTGAACGCTCTTGAGGAAGTGCAGTATCAGCGTCATCTAGGGAAACTACTTTCCTAGAATGCTTTTATTTTCTACAATTTTTAAAATTTTCATCCTTTTTGCGCTTTCTTAAAGTCTTTCGAAGGGTATTTTAATGTTCTTTCTGGGTTCCGTACTACTATTCCCTTCTGCAAGATCAATTTACGTAGTGGTACCATTACCTGATTCTGCTTCTTTTCTTCCGGGCAGAATTGCACAACTCTGAATGCAGACTCTTTTTACCGGAATGTTTTTACTTTCGCGCCATCTTCCTCTGCTTTCCACACTCAGGCGTATTCTTGATTGTCAATAACACGACACTGCACTACTAATGAGATTTCATGACGGCAAGCTGAACAACTTGACAGATATACACAACTGTCTTGGAAGCACTGACAGTGTGATGCTGTTTTCGTAGTTACCACTGTTCTTGTTTACTGTAATGTTAGTGTCACAGCGTGTTTCTGATAACGGCCACGGGAGGCCAATTGCAATAATATCGCGTTCGGGTAGTATTTCTGTTTTGTTGTTGCCGAGATTATGGGCATAAGTTGTTGGTACTGTTAATGGCAACATATTCCATTCCAATGGTAGGTCCCCGCAATCATTTGTAGGTAACTGGATAACTACATGGCTTTAGTAATTATTAACGTATGGGTAGTGAGAAATTTAACTCCACCTCCAGGGTTAAACGAGGTACCCTTATTGAGAGTGATTACACATGTGTAGCAGCGCAGATAATTATTCCACGTCCGAGAATAAACATTTCCGATTCGACCTAGGGAGCAGTACATCGCTTAATTTGTCTCGAGTGCTTCACATCGCCAAGATGGCGTGAATTTTGGCTGGTTCAAAAATGGCTCTGAGCACTATGGGACTTAACTGCTGAAGTCATCAGTCCCCTAGAACTTAGAAGTACTTAAGACGAACTAACCTAAGGATGTCACACACATCCATGCCCGAGGCAGGATTCGAACCTGCGACCGCAGCGGTCGCACGGTTCCAGACTATAGCGCCTAGAACTGCTCGGCCACCCCTGCCGGCGAATGTTGGGTGGGGTCGCGATTCCGCGAGACGTCACGGAGGCTCCGGAGAAATGACGGAAGGGACGTTTCAAGAGAGCCCACTTAAATCCGTAACAACAGTTCCTGCCTTCCTGAAACAGCAGTCTGTTTTTAGCAACATCGCAGTAGATTGTTAAATATCGTATACATGCCGTGACGGCGTACATGAGCACAATTCCTGCAATGAAATGGATTTTACCAAGACAGTGTTATCATTGCTTTCTCGCCTCCAGTCTGAAGACCAATTTGGTGGAGCTATCCACGATAGTCTATCCTTTGCAATTCTCCTTATTTAAGGAGGACGACTGCAAATTACATTCACTTGAGCGTGATTGTCGCTGCCTTGGTCTCTCTCTGCAATTTTTATCCTCGATACTTCCGTCCATTATCAAATAAGCTACTACCTGATACGTCAGCGCGTGTCCTTCCTACCTATCCATTCTTTTAGTCAAGTTGTGCCATGAAGGTCTTCTCTCGCAGTGTGTATTCAATACCTCTTCATTACTTCCTCGGTCTAGCTAGAGTGTATTCAATATAATCTTCTAGTGCCGCATTTAACAGGCTTCTATTCTATTCTGTTTGTGTGTCTTTTGTCCACATTTTACTTCAACAAAAGGCTACACTGTAAATAAATTCTTTCAGTGTATACTTCCTAACACTTAAATTTGTGTTAGAGATTTACAACTTTCTTTTGCAGGAAAGCTGCTTACGCTCATATCAGATTTCATTTCATATAATCTTCCGATTAGCCATCGTCAGTTTTATTCCGCCAAAATAACAGAACCTGTTTAGCTTTTCAGTACATAATTTCCTAATGGAAGTCCTCCGTACCGCCTGATTAAATTCGATTACATACCGAGAAATGACAAAAATGTGGAAGCACCAAAACCATAAAACATTACCTTTCCTGGCGCGTTGTAAGAAAACCATTGATATTCAAAACAGCTGCCACTCGCCTCAGAATGTATAAAGACAGGTTCTGGTATGGCTGTCAAGGGAATGTTATGCCATTCTTCCATCGAAACAGTGGAAATTTGAGGTAACGGCGATGGAGATGTAAAGCAACCACGCGCCTTTCTCTCAAAATTAGACCACAAACAGTTAATAATACAGGGTGATTCAAAAAGAATACCACAACTTTAAGAATTTAAAACTTTGCAACGACAAAAGGCAGAGCTAAGCACTATCTGTCGGCGAATTAAGGGAGCTATAAAGTTTCATTTAGTTGTACATTTGTACGCTTGAGGCGCTGTTGATTAGGCGTCAGCGTCAGTTGATGCTAAGATGGCGACCGCTCAACAGAAAGCTTTTTGTGTTATTGAGTACGGCAGAAGTGAATCGACGACAGTTGTTCAGCGTGCATTTCGAACGAAGTATGGTGTTAAACCTCCTGTTAGGTGGTGTGTTAAACGTTGGTATAAACAGTTTACAGAGAATGGGTGTTTGTGCAAAGGGAAAAGTTCTGGACGGCCGAGAACGAGTGATGAAAATGTAGCACGCATCCAGCAAGCATTTGTTCGCAGCCCAGGAAAATCGACTCGCAGAGCTAGCAGAGAGCTGCAAATTCCACAATCAACTGTATGGAGAGTCCTACGAAAAACGTTAGTTATGAAACCTTATCGTCTGAAATTGGTTCAAGCCCTGTCTGCAGCTGATAAGATTAAAAGAATCGATTTCTGTGATTTTATCCTTGCTCAAATGGAAACAGATGAATCCTTCGTTTCAAAGATTGTGTTTAGTGATGAAGCAACTTTCCACACTAACGGGAAAGTCAACCGTCACAATGTCTGTATATAGGACATGAGAATCCGTGGGAAACAACTCAGTTTGAACGTGACTCGCCTACGGTGAACGTTTTCTTTGCCATTTCAGCCAATAAAGTTTTTGGTCCCTTTTTCTTCGAAGGTGCTACTGTAACTGGACTACAGTATCTGGAGATGTTAGAGAATTGGCTGTTCCCTCAGCTCGAACAAGTAGCACAACAATTCATTTTTCAGCAGGATGGAGCGCCGCCACATTGGCACTTATATGTCCGTAACTACCTGAATGTCAACTACCCTAGGCGATGGATCGGCCGCCAGGCAGCCCGTGACAGAGCACTTCATCACTGGCCTCCAAGAAGCCCTGATCTTACCCCCTGCGATTTTTTCTTATGGGGGTATGTTAAGGATATGGTGTTTCGGCCACCTCTCCCAGCCACCATTTATGATTTGAAACGAGAAATAACAGCAGCTATCCAAACTTTTACGCCTGATATGCTACAGAGAGTGTGGAACGAGTTGGAGTATCGGGTTGATATTGCTCGAGTGTCTGGAGGGGGGCATATTGAACATCTCTGAACTTGTTTTTGAGTGAAAAAAAACCTTTTTAAATACTCTTTGTAATGATGTATAACAGAAGGTTACATTATGTTTCTTTGATTAAGTACACATTTTTAAAGTTGTGGTATTCTTTTTGAATCACCCTGTATTGAAATCTGGTGTCTATGGTCGCCAGGGAAGGCATCACACGTTATCCTTGTGTTCACAAAAGCAGTCCCAGACGACGCGAGCTGCGTGAGTAGGACACTGTCGTCTTAGAACACAGCATCACCACTGGGGAAATAACACTGTCATGGCACGGGCCTGAGCAGTCGAATGGTCACAAAGTTTTGAAAGTCTCTTCGGATTTGCTGCCGGATCCTAAAATCAACTTGACTCGATATTTCGGCGATCCAACTGGTCGCCATCTTCAGGAGAATGCTGCTTCTGCTGGTGAGTCCCGCTGAGAACTGACGCCTCGCGTCACCAGCAGAAGCAGCATTCTCCTGAAGATGGCGACCAGTTGGATCGCCGAAATATCGAGTCAAGTTGATTTTAGGATCCGGCAGCAAATCCGAAGAGACTTGCGAGACTTATTACGCCGGGAAAGCCTATGTAGTCACATGGTCACAAATTTGGTTGGTTGGATTGGAGAAGGGACCAAACTAGGCGATCATCAGTCCCTCTGACCTTGGAATAACTAAAACCGATAAAACCTCTCACTATAAGAGGGAACTACAATGGCCAAAAAATTACAAATTATTGACAGAGCAGGAAGGAAGAAGGTGGAAGAAGAGAGGAGGGAAAGAAAGTGACTAATGACAGAGGCATGTAGGAAGCAGCACAGGTAGACAAGATAGACACTCAAGATAAAACAGACGCCATAAAGAAAGGAGCAGAAAGACAGAGGGCGGGTTGAACCACCAAGCCCAGTCAAAGTATCACGATATGGTTGCCCAGATCATCGACTAACCCTTGCCATCTTTCACTCTGAAGACGTAAACTCGGGCAGAATTTGGGAAACCGTGTGGAATTAGACTAGTCCGACGATAGGATCCTCTTCAGTCGATCCATAGAGCAAATATCATGGCTTCGGCACCGCGTTCCCCTGTTACAGGCATTTCAATCACTGGCGAGTGGTTTTGGAAATCCAGCTAGCCCTGAGATTTCCTGTTTATGGAGCTCCCTTCGTGTTGTTTTGGCACTGACAGTGTTCTGGAGTGCGACATTCAACTCTACAGCGGCTGTTGCAGATGTCTTTCTCTTATTTACTTCAGTGACAGTCCGTCAGTATCATCCAACACACTGTTGTGACATAAAATATGCCTTATCGCGTTTCTGTACACCATATAAATCTTCGATACACAGCGTCTTTAAACAGCAAACTCTTCGGCTACCTGTTTACGGGAACACCTACAGTACGAGAACCAACAATAAGCCAACATTCAAATTCACTTAGCTCCGACGTAATGCACTCAAAACTATACATGTAGTGTCGTTCGTGGTCTAGTTCAACAGCTCAACCTGTAGGCTGGGCTAGCATCTGCATTTATGTTCAAGAATGCGTTTCTCGCCGTATTTTCTTATTTTCCCAATCCGTGCACCATTACCCTTAGACATTGAAAAAGATGTAGCAAATGCCACAGTTATGTGCTGTGCTGACAGAGGATACCAAACGCGAGTGATGTTTTCAGCACTGACTGACCGTCTAGGAAGTGCGCTACTCTGATGGAGATATCAAAATACAGACAAATGTCGAGTGTGTACGGGATGAGGACAAAACGGTGCAGTTCCTGTGTAAATCTGCGGAAGTTTTGGCGGACAGGAGTTGCTAGATTCCAGTTCAGAAGTTACATATGTGAGACATGCCCGTGGTAAAATCTGATGGCGATGTGGGAATTAAAGGGAAATATGTTCGAGGTCGAAACTGTAGCAGAGCAATGCCCACAGCACTCGCTGTAACAGTTAAGGTTCTGCGTAGGGGGCGTACAAGGCGACGATGCTGAAAGCACAACATGCCTTTTGAAGCAATCCTCAATTCCTCCCTGATACCAAGCCTCAGGCGAATTCGCGGCCAGAACGCTCGCGCTGCTTTGCGATGTACGGCGCACCAGACCTATTGAGAGACGTGTACCGCTGATTAGCAAAAAGGAAAGGCCACTGACTCGGATCAATTCTCGCCACTACTACGTTTCTCAGGCAGTCTTAAGTAACGACCCCACCCCAATCAACAGATGGGGACGTTTGCAAAACAACAACCATCTGCACGAACAGTTCGACGACGTTTGCAGCAGCATGGACTATCAGCTCGGAGACCGTGGCTGCGGTTACCCTTGACGCTGCGTCACAGACAGGAGCGCCTACGATAGTGTACTCAACGACGAACCTGGGTGCACGAATGGCAAAACGTAATTTTATCGGATGAATTCAGGTTCTGTTTACAGCATCACGATAGTCGCATCCGTGTTTGGCGACATCGCGGTGAATGCACATTGGAAGCGTGTATTCGTCATCGCCATACTGGCGTATGACCTGGCATGATGGTAGGGGGTGCCATTGGTTACATGCCTCGGTCACCTCTTGTTCGCATTGACGGCACTTTCAACATTGGACGTTACATTTCATTTCAGATGTGTTACGACCCCTGCCTCTACCCTTCATTCGATCCCTGCGAAACCCTACGTTCCAGCTGGATAACGCACGACCGTAATTTGTAGGTCCTGTACGGGTCTTTCTGGATACAGGAAATGCTCGACTGCTGGCCTGGCCAGAACATTCTCCAGATTTCTCACCAATTGAAAACGTCTGGTCAATGGTGGCCGAGCAACTGGCTCATCACAATACGCCAGTCATTACTCTTGATGAACTGTGGTATGGTGTTGAAGCTGCATTGGCAGCTGTACCTGTACACGCCATCCAAGCTCTGTTCGACTCAATGCCCAGGCGTATCAAGGCAGTTATTACGGCCAGAGGTGATTGTTCTTGGTACTGACTTCTCAGGATCTATGCACCCTAATTGCGTGAAAATGTAGTCACTTGTCAGTTCTATTATAATATATTTGTCCAATGAATACCCGTTTATCATCTGCATTTCTTATTGGTGTAGCAATTTTGATTTCCAGTTGTTACTATTTTGAAATTATTAAAATGCTCCTATTCGATATATTCGAAAACTCTCACGAGAGAAGCTTACTATATGTAAAGAGAAGAAACAAAGCAAATCTGTAGAAATCTCTTGCGTAAGTGATGAAGTCTTCTCGCGTTATTAGAGAATCAGGACGTCTTTCTCCGGCAACGTTTTAATAAGTTACCTACTTGTCTTCATGCGGAGTGTTTGGCTCGTGTGCTGTCCAGTTCTTTATAGCCACCGGACCGAAGGCTCCTCTACCTCGTCTGCGTCGAAAGCGCCAATTGCGCTCCTCTGGAAGGGCTGTCGCTTCCCGCGGTGGGGAGCAGTTGCGGCCAGTAATGGTGGGGGCTGCCTGCCTGCTGGTGGGTGCGGGCGTCGCATTCTCGTGGGTCCTGTCCATTCTATTCCTCTGTGTTCGCCGGTTTCGCATCGGAGCGTTCCTGCCTTAATTTTGTTATTGCTGCATTACATGCGGTGCTGTGTTGGAATCCACTATCTCAGCTGACAGTGTTATCACGGAGTCTGATCTCCACAGCCTCCTTTAAGATCGAATCCCAGAACCCGTTCGCCCTGCAGGCTGTAGGGGTACGGGTCCATGATAAAACTGATAACCGAGACAATGGTTTGGAACTTAGCATCGCATGGGATGCAGCGGTAAGCAAAATACGACGCGAACGCTCCGATGCGAATCCGGCGAAGGCAGAGGATGGAATGGGCCGCCCTCACCAGCACGCAGGCAGCCCCCACCTCCATGGGCCGCGTCACCTGTGCCGGAGGCGCGCGATGGGCACTGCCGACGCAGACGAGGCCGACAAGCCTGCGGTCCAGCTGCTATAAAGAGCCGGATAGGACATGAACCAAACACGTCGCCTGAATATGACAAGTAGGAAACTTGTCGAAACGCTGCCGCAGAACGACGCCTTGATTTGGCTAATAACGAGTGAAACGTCCCCTTAGAAAAAGTAGTGAATTATTGTGCTGGTAAACCCCGTTACGTTATTTGATTTTCAAACAGCTGAGCAGAACTGAACGTACTCACGCATTTCTCTTTACTTATTCTGATCAACACTAAAGTGACACACAATACTTTTTAGCGCAACGCAATCTGACTTTTAATAATCCCTACAAAAGAACGGCCCTGGCTAACTATATCCTATACCTTTCATGAATCACTTAACTCACAAAAATCTTCGTTACTCGAACTACTGGAATACAGCGAGCGCCAATACTGCCAACAAAATAAAAAATTCTAACTACTGAAGTCACTAACTACTGATAGGCATAGTTGGCAAATGAAAGATTTTGATAGAGAACAAACAATGTATTTACCTCATTAGTATTCAAAAGTCATAATATATGTATCAGTTCATGACATCCAGTCTTACAAATTTACTGTCTCTGATGGACACACGTCCAGATCATCCGCACTCAAAACTCCGTCATCTCACTCCCCACATTCACCACTGCTAGCGGCTCACCTCCAACTGCGCAACGCTACGCGCTGTTAACAGCCAACTGCCCAACACTACAATAGCAAACAACAATGCAAACCAGCCACGGACTGCACACAGCACAGTCAGTGATTTTCATACAGAGCGCTACGTGGCGTTACCAATATAAAAACCTAAACAGCCTACTTACACGCGAAAAGACTATCATCGATATTCACTGAGAAAGTCCAAATCCGCATCTCTTGCGTAGTTTCTGAGAAAAAGGTACACGTATTATTTTTTTAAATAAAATATATGAGTTCCAATAATAAAGCTGTATATAAACCAAGGAACTGAAGAGTGAATGTGTTGATTTCATGTAAAACAGGATACAAAATTAAATTGTTTTCTCTTCGAAATTGCGGATTTGGTGCAATAGCGAGTGTTTTTCGTAGAATTCTCCTTTAAGGAATCCAACTTCAGTGTATAAAGTAGCATCAGACGTCTGATTACTTTACAAATGAGTTTTGTGTCAAGTGTTTGACTTCATGTATGTAAAACTTTTATGGTTGAAGACGCAAAATCCTAATTATTTCGGCCGGCCTTTGTGACCGAGCGGTTCTAGGCGCTTCAGTCCGGAACCGCGCTGCTGCTACGGTCGCAGGTTCGAATCCTGCCTCGGGCATGGATGTGTGTGAATTTCTTAGGTTAGTTAGGTTTAAGTAGTTCTAAGTTCTAGGGGACTGATGATCTCAGAAGTCAAGTCCCGTAGTGCTCAGAGCCATTTGAATCATTTTGAACCTAATTATTTCGGCTTTATTCGTTTCCAGATCATTTGCCCATCATTGAAGTTCTTCATCCGTGTGATTGTCCGTAGTTGCTTTACTATTCTTGAGGGTATTTTTGTTGCGTCGTAACTACAGAAATGCGTGTTTTTTTTTTTCACCAGAAGCGTTTCGCTTTATTGAGGAAAAGCTTTTTTGATTTGCTTTAAGATCGAGAACTGTTCCTTAACAAAATGTTGGTTTGTACTTAAAGTGTTGTTCGCTTGATTTCTCGCTTACATCTGGAAATGTCGTCTGCTGTCAAATCGTTTATGTTTGTCTGCTATAGACAATGATAGTTCTGGTCTAATTTTTAGTTCTGCAGCACTTTGCATTTCTGAAGTTTCCAACAGCAGAAATGAGTAGCGGTGCAGAGGAACTAAAAATTAGACCACCACTACCATTGTCTAAAGCAGAAAAACATGAATGATGTGCCAGCAGACGACATTTCCCGATGTAAGCGAGAAAACAAGCTAAAAACACCGTAAGTGCAAACCAACATATTGTTAACGAACTGTTTTCGACCTTAAAGCAAATCAAAATGTAAATAACTTAATTACGGATCACTGATGATGCTTTACCCCGATAAAGCGAAACGCACGTGGTGAAAAAAAAAAATCAATCACTTTCGTAGTTGCAACTCCAGAACAAAAATCCTCAACGATTGAAGTTCGTTTAGTTTTGATGACAGCGGCCTATTCTACCATGCTATGTCGATAGTATTTGTTCAAAGAAGTTTAGGGCTTGCAGCCGGCCGTCGTTTACGGTATATCACAATATTTCGACTAGGCATCTGCTAGTTCACTTCAGTGAGCCATGGAAGACCGATGAAGAGTTTCACCGTTCCATAATTTATTATTTCGGTGCGAAGAATCCGCATATGCGTAAACATCTTAGTGATAGACTGATCAGACCGCCCGGCGGGTAGCCCTCTCGCTTGCTTTATTGCGGAATTCTACTGTTCTCAGGGTAGCAGCTCGTTTAGGTGCAAGTAGTGAAAATTGTCGCACTGGTTCCCGCTATCGTGATTCATCAGATTTCTCGGTAGTGTTTGTCGACCTGATGATGACTGAAATTTTAAATCAATGAAAATAATAAAAATCTTCAACGCAACAGCTCTTGGACGGTTTAGGATGTCTTCTCAGAATCATTTAACAGCTGTGGACCAGTATCTGCAAAATCATTTTTCTTTCTGTTACGTTCAACTGAAGTTGTTCGTGGTTACAGTGCTCTCTATTTATACTCGTTCATCCACTCCCGCATTTGTGCAACAGAGTCGTGGCGTGCTCCGAATCGGCTGCATTATCTTCTGCTGCGCTGGCTTTCTGGCGCGATATGATTCATGCACTAGCCTAGTTGCGCCTTCTTGTACTTAGTCACAGCAGCTATCGCCATGCAAATCTCGCCCGGACAAATTACTGCTGATACTGATTACTGGCGCCACACGCCACTCTTAAGAAACGTCACAAGATTTCTCTTTTAATTCATTAGTGCACTTCGCACGAAACATCGGTTTTCATTGTATGACAAAATTAGCGCCCACGTGATGTGGCTCTGAGACTGTGAATGTTCTCTTATTTCTACACCACACAACCGAAAGTTGACCATAGGACAGTTGAACTTTCTGATCCGGTCACCTAAAAGTGGATATTAATATGGGGTATGTTCACCCTTCGCCTTTGCGGTGGCTTAAACTTCGCTAAGGACACATTCTATGACTCGTCTGAATGTCTGTGGAGGAATGCCAGTCCATTCTTCCTCAATAGCCGAAATTGCAGAAGTTAGCCTTGTTGGATGCAAGCGTCTGGCGTGGAGACAACATTATACACTGAAGAGCCAAAGAAACTGCTACACTTGTTGATATCGTGTAGGGCCCCTACGAGCACGCAGAAGTGCCGCAACACGACGTTGCATGAACTCGACTAATGTCTGAAGTAGTGCTGGACGGAATTGACAGCATGAATCCTACAGGGCTGTCCATAAATCCGTATGAGTACGAGGAGTTTTAGATCTCTTCTGAACAGCACGTTGCACGGTACCCCAGATATGCTCAATAATGTTCATTTCTGGGGAGTTTTGCGGCCAGCGGAAGTGTTTAAACTCCTACGAGCGTTCCTGGAACCACTCTGTAGCAATTCTGGACGTGTGGGGTGTCGCATTGTCGTGCTGGTATTACACAAGTCCATGGGAATACACAATGGACATGAATGGATGCAGGTGATCAGACACGATGCTTCCGTACGTGTCGTCTGTCAGAGTCGTATCCAGACGTATCAGAGGTTCCATGTCACTCCAACTGCACACTTCCCACGCTATTTTAAGGCCTTCATTAGCTTGAACAGTCCATGGATTCATGAGGACGTCTCCATATCCGTACACAACCATCGGCTTGATAGAATTCGAAAGGAGAGTCGTCCGACCAGGCAACATGTTTCCAGTCATCAACAATCCAGTGTCGGTGTTGACGGGCCCAGACGAGGCGTAAAGCTCTGTGTTGTGCCGCCATCGAGTGTATACCAGTTGGCCTTCGGCTCCGAAACCCATATCGATGATGTTTCGTTGAATGGTTCACGAGCTGAGACTTGTTGATCTCTCAGCCTTGAAATCTACAGTAAATGGCGGATGGGTTGCACTTCTTTCACGTTGAACGCTTCTCTTGAATCGTCGTTGGTCCCGTTCTTTCAGGATCTTTTTCCGGCCTCGATGAAGTCGGAGATTTGATGTTTTACCAGATTCCTGATATTCACGGTACACTCGTGAAATAGTCGTACGGGAAAATCCCCACTTTATCGCTACCTCGGAGATGCTGTGTCCTATCGCTCATGCGCCACGTTAAAACTCGCTTAAATGTTGATAACCTGCCATTGTAGCAGCAGTAGCGGATCTAACAACTGCGACAGACACTTTTGTCTTACACAGGGGTTGCCAACCGCAGCGCCGTATTCTGCCTGTTTACATATATCTGTATTGGATTACACATGCCTATACCAGTTTCTTTGGCGCTTGAGTAAGACTCTTCCCTAAGACGTTACACTGGGTTCACATCAGGACTAGGGCAGTTCAATGCACTTCAGTGATCTTGTTTACAATCCACTGCCTGACAGATGCTGCTGTGTAACATGTGAAAGGCGGTTACACTGAGTCACAGCGCCAAAGATTATTATTCCCCCGCCTCCACTGGGGCAGTAGAGTTCAGAGAATGCCGAGAGCAGTCATTGTTCTGTTGGGCGACAGAGTAGACGATCTGAGTGTTGACTGAAATGTTGTACCGTTCGGTTGGTGTAATGTATAGATGGAAGAAGATGCAATTGTCAGAATATATTTGAGAAACGATATGGACTTTTATGATGCTGGTGTAATGGAATATTTTCGTCAATATATAATAAGATGAAAAGGTATTACAGTTTTCTTTAATAACAATCCCTCTTGCTCACAGGTACAGTCAACAAAGCATCTGGCTCGTGTTCATTTATTAGACTTGTAATTGTGGTTTCTATGTGCAATTGTAGTATTTCTGGTTTTTCAATTAGGTCATTGTAAATGGTGTTTGAAATATTTTGTCGTTTTGAGGAAGAACCGAGCCAGATACATGTGCGTTGAGTCACACTACCACACGCAGAAGAGTTACACTTGTGCTTTGTCGTTACGTAGCTTTTATAGTTGCAGGGGACTTAATTAATCAATTATGTTAATGGAAATTCCTTGTCATTCTTTATTTTTATTTTATGCAGTCAGATTGCGTGCTAATAATAGTCAAGGCCAATCGGATACGAAGTCTCGTAACCTGTCACACAGCTAGTATTATTATTGCATTTTTCATTAATATTAGTCTCTTCTTTTTAATTAAGCCCCATGCACATGTTGATATAATCATCGTCTGTGAACTATTGCTCTGTTTTAAGGAGTACACAATACTGTAAATTATGTTCATATACGTCTGCATTTAGCATTTTCTTAAGCGCAATAAGGGGGCCACGCCCTAACCACGAAAAACCCTTGCGGTAACCAGAGCTTCTCTGCGCTTCGCTGTTGACACCACACGTGGTGACAGGTACCGTTTTCCACCATTCGCCAAACCCAAACTCCTCCATCGGACTGCCATAGGTTATAGCGCAATTCGTCATTCGCTATCAATACTTTACAGTTCATTCACAGACCAATGCCATCGCTCTTTGAACCACCTCAAGAGTCGCTTACCACTGACTGCAGAGGTGTGGGAGTTAAGACAAGCTGCTTCAGCATTGTTCTCCGCTCTTTTTAACTCCTGGACTCAATCATGTCCTACCTGGACTGCTCGTAGCACTTCGTAACTCACGAATTATTCCTTCCGGTGATTGATTACGATTTTTTTTTTTTTTTTTTTTTTTTTTTTTTTTTTTTTTTTTTTTTACAACCACCTTCCGCTTTTCAACTTCACAATCACATCACCAACAGTCGACTTTGCCAGCTTAAAGCGAGCAGAAAAGACATTGCTAGTTTTGTGATTCAAGTATCACCCAATGTATAATCCACTTTCGACTGATAGTTCACCTGATTGGTCTATCCTGTTGTTACTGCTTCTCTAGTGAAAAGGCCCTACTCCATCCACCTCTTTTATTCTGGCGGGGGCTCCGGCGTGACACCTACTGTTCAAATCCACATTAGATACTTGCGTCCGGATACTTTCGAGCAGATAGTGTACATAGAGGATCGGTGACGTATGTCGCGCATGCCTCGCCGTATCCTCTATGCCTGAGACGAGAACCTCGCTATAGCTGTCGTGGTCGGTGGCGCCGGTACAGCGCACCGGCCGCTTTTGCCAGCTGTGGTGCTCTGCCTCCACCCCGCCTCCGGGAGGCCGCCTACAGCCCCCACCCACGCACCCTGAGACACGCACAGGCACACACACGCCCACACACACGCACGCACACGCCCTCCGCGCACTCAGGCCTCCAGGCGCCCCTGTTTTTCCTGCCGATTCCCGCGTGACACCCCGCGATGCCAATCGATACGGCCGCCTCTCCCAGCCCGCCGTCGCTCCCAACACACACACACACACACACACACACACACACACAGGGAGGGAGGGAGAGGGGCAAAGTCCCGGAAGGGAGCCCACAGTCCGCGCCTACACGCTGGACTCCGACGGCGTCGGGCGTTCCATTGCCAGCGTTCTGCAAGACAGGTCGTCAGAATGCGTGTCCTTTTATTCCTTCGAGTGCCGAGGGAAGCGCTTCGCTTTTCACGGGCAAACAACATAGTCTTATATTTACGGGAGTGAAGTAACTATAAACGTGGTAATGTGGCTAACAATTAACTCACAAGGGGACCGCTAACACTAGTCATCACCCATTTCGCTCAAATTTGTGGTATAAAAATAAGAACTCTGTGCATCAAACAAAAAGGATTTAAATCAGACTTAAATGTAGCAAAAAGTAGAAAAGCTGCAGGAGTAGAAAAGCTGCGGGAGTAGATGACATTAACGTTGAATCAATCGAGTATGGAGGGGCCATTTTAGGATCTTGCCTCGTCCATTTTTTAAATCAGTGTTGTACGAATTATTCTCTACCTAAGGAAGGGAACACAGCTTAAGTAGCTTTTATGTTTAAAGAAGGAAACAGGAAAGACACAGGACATTTTAGAGGAGTAAGTTTACTAAATGCGGGATATAAAATTTATGGGAAAATTCTTAGAGACTACAAATTACCGCTGATGTAATAATCTCATAATATCAGACTTCGGGAAAGAACGTTCATGTAACGAGAAAATATGTACAATAAGGCAAATTATTGAAAAACATCGGAAATTTGGCTTAGAAACCCGTTTAGCACTTATTGATTTTGGGAATTCCTTCGACAAGTAAAATATTGGAAATAAAAGGTTTTCCTAAACATTTTGTTAACACAATAAAGTGTATATATGTAAATAAAGGAATAGTTACAAGTTCAGGTTCGAAAATGTCAGATGAAATTTTAGTAAACCAAGGTGTTTGACAAGGGTGCAATCCATCACCACCTTTATTTAATTTATGTGTATTGATGACTTAGTTATGAAATGGAAAGATGAAATACACTTAGGAATTCAAATAAAAGCTAGACTACCATTAAATACTCTGTTATATGCTGATGACCAGATGATTAGACAGGAAACAGAAAATAATTTACAGAGAGCGGTATATAGATCCAGCCAAAACGTAGTGTATTACAGCTTAACTGTATATGCAAATAAGAGAAAGATAATGGTTTTCAAAGAAAAGAATCCAACCAGATAGGAAATAACACCAAATGAAAACATTTTAGAACAAGTATTCCAAAAAAAGTGGTTCAAATGGCTCTGAGCACTATGGGACTTAACACCTGAGGCCATCAGTCCCCTGGAACTTAGAACTACTTGAACCTAACTAACCTAAGGACATCACACACAACCATGCCAGAGGCAGGATTCGAACCTGCGACGTAGCGGTCGCGCGGTTCCAGACTGTAGCGCCTAGAACAGCTCGGCCACACCGGCCGGCACAAGTATTCCACTTAAATTGTCTAGGATATGATATGATAATAGTTTTAACTATGACGAAGACATTGAGAAGAAGGCTAACAAATATCTTGCTGAGGAACAGTTGGAAGAACTTTGGAAAGAAAAACAAGGAAAGAAATAGAAATGAAATTCTCTCAAGTTATGGCCTTACCTACTCTTGTACATGGTTCCGAATCGCGGACAGTAACAGAAAAAGATAAAATAACGTATACAGCAGCAGTGATGAAATTAATGAGATATGTAACTTGTAATAAAATTGATAAAATAAGGAATGAAACAATAAGATCAGATTTAAGAATCCTCTCAGTTAATAAAAAAATACAAGAGAATAGAATGAAATAAAAATATTCTGTTGATAGAATGACGGAAAACAGATAGCCAAAAGTGATCATGAATTACATAATTCTGGAAACATCCCCCAGGCTGTGGCTATGCTATGTCTCCGCAATATCCTTTCTTTCAGGAGTGCTAGTTCTGCAAGGTTCGCAGAAGAGCTTCTGTAAAGTTTGGAAGGTAGGAGACGAAGTACTGGCAGAAGTAAAGCTGTGAGTACCGGGCGTGAGTCGTGCTTCGGTAGCTCAGATGGTAGAGCACTTGCCCGCGAAAGGCAAAGGTCCCGAGTTCGAGTTTCGGTCGGGTACACAGTTTTAATCTGCCAGGAAGTTTCATGATCATGAATTGTCTGCCGACCGAAAGGAGGACACTCGGTAGACCTCCTGAGGAATGGATGAACGGCAGAGGCTGGAACAGATAATTGCAACACAGAATTCTTGCAACGAGACGATGATGACTAACAGCTGCGGCAGTAACGAAAGTGACAAGTGAGAAATCTCCATATGGCCAAGCGTTCAGATAAAAATAACATTTTAGGGGTGGGTCAGGCAAGATATGAGCCATTTCTGTTAGCTGCTTTCGAGGCAGCGGTTGGCGCAGCCGAAAGAGCATAAAACGGTGAATGGCACGTTGCGGGATCGATAATCATGCAGAAACTTTTTAAAAATATTCTTCACATTTAGTCACTTACACTGCAGATAAACCGAAATACTGCTCAATATATTGTATTTATTAATATTTTCATTAAAGATATGAAAAGGAAAAGTGAAGCAAAACTTGGGACTGAAAATAAATTTCCAAGAAGGAATTTTATGTCTTGCACTGGAACCTCGAACATAAAGTTAGGTGCTTTCGTATTACGGTTGTTTCGTATTATTGTAGCATTGATAATTTGTACTTGGTTTGTTGCCAAACTGACAAATGAGGGAGAACATTTTACAGGGTGAAAAGTATTGAACTATATGAAAACGTAAATTAGTTACAAAGTACAGCGTGTATACGATTTATTCAAAATGTAAACGTCAATACAGACATTCGGATCTGGTTATAACATGTTCGCTATGCCTGTCATGTTTGGCAATGATGTGGCACAGATGAATAGCGAAATTCTGCATGACCCGCTGAAGTGTCGTAACGTCGATGCTGTCAATGACCTCCTGAATGGCTGTATTGAGCTCAGCAATAGTTTTGGGATTATTGCTATAAACCTTTTCTTTAATATAGCCTACAAAAATTAGTCGAATGTGTTCAGATCCGGAGAATACGGCGGCCAGTCGTGGCCCATGCCAGTGGCCTCTGGGTGCCCTAGTGGCAGAACTCGTTCCCTAAAGTGCTCCTCCAGGACATCAAACACTCTCCTGCTTCGATGGGGTTGAGCTCGGTTTTGCATCAACCACCATCGAAATCGGGCTCATTATGGATAATGGGGATGAAATCATCTTCCAAAAGCTTGACGTACCGTTCGGTAGTCACCGTACGATCAAGGAATATCGCACCGATTACTCCGCGATCGGACATTGCACATCACATAGCCACCCGTTGAGGGTGAAGAGACTACTCCATCGCGAAATGCGGGTTCCCAATCCCCCAAATGTGCCAATTTTGTTGACTGGCGAACCTATCCAAATGAATTGGACCAACAACAAGGCGCGTACGCGTGCGAATACTCAATCACATAATGCCACGTGGCCAACCGTGCAATTTGAACGCCCTAATGCAAACGGTTCAGAAGCTAAGACGATGTTATTTCATATGTCCAAGATTGTCAGCTTTTATGAATGTCAATCGCATTTTTTTCTATCAAAACGTTAAAACAACCACTTAATTGTAAAAATGTGTCGTTTATAGCATGTGCAAGATGCCGAGAAAATTAGTACTTCGCCTGTTTTTACGACGACGAAAATCAATTTGTTGTCAAAAGAGCGAAAGCAGTAATTTTCTAAGCGTCGACTATCAGCTCTATTTATGGAACCTGTCAGTGATCAGATCAATGGCCCGAGGAAATTAAAATACATTCATTAATATAACACAAATCACACTTTAGGTGGGTATCAGTGTAATTTAACATTTCTGAGAAATACGGGTTCCATCTTTCTAGGATACCTTCCTGCTGCGTTAGCATAATTTTATTTTTATTTTTTGTGAATACATTTTCACTTTGATAACCTCTCTTACTTTTCTTTATATACAGGAACAACTTCTTTGATTTTCCGTTCCTGCTTTCCACTTCTATACATTCTAGGACTCCAGTTAGATATTTCCTTTTCTCTGTTAGTAGCACTCTTGTTGTTTCTCTTCTAACCGCCTTGAAGGTCTCTGTCCTGTCAACACGCCTCTTATCACGCAGCCACAGCATCCTGGCTTCTTTCCTCTTTTCCAGTGCTCTGCGACACTTTTCGTTGAACCATTTCCTTTTCTGCGTTTTCTTTCCCTGCCCAGTGTTTTTCCTGCTGAATCTGCTACAATTCACCTGCTTCCTAGGGAAAAATAAGCGTTAATGGCTTACTCTTGACCCACATACTCGGAGGTACTAACCGTATCAAAAGCTATTTTTTTTCTTTGTGTCAACAATCCTCTGACTGGTTTGATGTGACCCACCGTCTCCGTATCTCAGAGTAGCGTTACAATTTACGTCCTAAATTATTTGCTCGATCTTTTCCAATCTCTGTGTTCCTCTACAGTTTTTACCCTCTAGAGCTCCCTCTAGTACCATAGAAATTATCCCTCGATGTGTTAACAGATGTTCTATCATCATAAATTTTATTCTAGTCAGTGTTTTCCGCATATTTCTTTCTTCACCGATTCTCTGGAGTATCTCTCTCATTCCTCACCTTCTTAGTCCACCTAACATTCTTATGTAACACATCTATAATGCTTCAATCCTCCTCTTTTCTACTTTTCTCATTATCCATGTTTCACTACCATATAATGCTGTGCTCCAAGCGTATACTCTCAGAAATTTCTTTCTCAAATTACTACCTATGTTTGACTAGTATACTTCTCTTAGTCCGGATGCCCTTTTCTGCCAGCGCCTGTCTGATTTTTATGTCGTCCTGGCTCCATCCGCCATGGATTATTTTGCTACCTATTCAGCAAACATTTTTCAACTTTATCTACTTCCTCTTCACTGATTCTGATGTTACGTTTTTTTCTGTTCTCGTTTCTGCCGCGTTTTATTACGTTCGTCTCTCTTGGACTTACTTTCAGTCCATATTCTGTCCTCATTAGACTGTTCATTCCATTCAGAAGATCCGCTAATTCTTATCCACTTCCACTGAGGACAGCAATGCTATCAGGGAATCTTATCACTGATATCATTTCACCATGAATTTTAATTGCACTCTTGAACCTTTCCTTTGTGTGTGTGTCATTGCTTCTTTGAAGTACAAATTGAACAGTAAGGGCGAAAGACTACATACCTGTCTTACACCCTTTTTAATCTGAGCACTTCGTTCTTGGTCTTCCACTCTTATTGTTCCTCTTCGTTTCTTTTACATGTTACCCATCACCCGTGTTTCCCTGCACCTTGATTTTTTTTCAGAATTTCGAACATCTTGCACCATTTGACATTGTCGAACGCTTTTTCCAGGTCGAAAAACTCCTATGAAAAGTCTTTATTTTTCTTTAGTGTCGCTTGCCGAGAACATCCTACTCCTAATAGCTGTAATTATTGATGATGAGATTCCATACTGCGAGGAGCGTAGGGGACGCCTTACTAAGCAAGGTCCTTGCGGAGGTTGTTTGCCATTGCCTTCCTCCAACTGTAATGGAGATGAATGATGATGGTGGTGATGATGATGACGAAGACGACCAAACAACACCCAGTTATCTCGAGGCAGGGTAAATCCCTGACCCGCGGGAATCGAACCCGGGACCACGAGTGCGGTAAGCGAGAACGCTACCGCAACACCACGAGCTGCGGATTGTAATTACTACTCTGCGAATCAAGTAAATATCGATGTAACGTTTTTCAGTATAGTGACCGTTGTAGCCTATAAAATTATCTGAATTTTCACCCAAAACAGCCTTTATCTTAATGTAGATAATGGGATCTGATAACCAGAAAATGCCTGCAGTTTGGCCAATAAGAGGATGGTGGCGTTTGCTACAACTGTTGACATATAAAAGAAACGTATGTTTCTTCACGACCAGCTGCAGATCCTCGTCGGCAGGTGTGCAACGCCGACAGTAAATAAGTAAAGACGTGTGTGTGTGTGTGTGTGTGTGTGTGTGTGTGTCTGCAGCGCGCTGTGACGTCGGCTGGAGACCGCTGGCGGCAGGACACGGCGACATTGTTCCTCCCAGACGGCGGCGCTGGCTTCATGAATATGGTAACCGGCACACCAGACCAGACCAGACCAGACCAGCGAGCGAGCGAGCGAGCGAGCGAGCGAGCGAGCGAGCGCGATAGGCGTCCGGCGCGAGGAGTGCGCCGCTTTCATTACGGCTTACACGCCTGACAGCTGCCTCGCCTGCGCGCTGCCTCCTCTTTTTATTCGCCGCACATTCCACCGCCGGCCCGGGCGCAGAGCCGTGAACGACGAGGGCCGATGCGGGACCGTCGAACGTCCACTTGACAGCCCCATCACAGGATTGTGACTGCAGTCACGATACACCGCTAGTCATAAAAATTGCAACACCAAGTACACAGAATGCAACAAACGTCAAACTGGCATGAAGTGCACTACAAACTTTGAAACAAGTACGCCAATTGTCTGACTGCCTGACAACCTTTAACTTGTTGTTGTCGTTGTCGTTGTTCTTCTTCTACTTCTTCCATCACGATCTAGGCCATAATTTCCCAATCTGTGGTTCGGAATCTCCCAGGAGTTCGCAAAATATTTCGATAGGTTCGCCAAAACCCTTTTCCATAATGACAGGTTTCGAGGTTAAGCCTGTAACTGTTTCCTTAATTTCTGCGGCATTTTCATACTAGTGGTAGTAGTAGAAGTAGCAGCAGTAGTATTAATCACAATAATAATAATAATAGCAATTATTATTGTTTTAAAATTAAATTGACCCTGTAATGCCCCTTGCTTTACATTTAAGAGCC